>NW_024070207.1:81221608-81302513 GCF_014754425.2 Oryx dammah | reverse complement strand
ACATGAGTTTGAGTGAACTCCGGGAGTTGGTGATAGATAGGGAGGCCTGGTGTGCTGCGATTCATGGGGTCACAAAGAGTTGGACACGACTGAGTGACTGAACTGGAACTGGAAGGTAGATTTATGGCCCAGGATGTGATCTATCCTGGAGAATGTTCCATGTGCACTTGAGAAAAAGGTGAAATTCATTGTTTTGGGGTGAAATGTCTTATAGATATCAATTAGGTCTAACTGGTCTATTGTATCATTTAAAGTTTGTGTTCCCTTGTTAATTTTTTGTATAGTTGACCTATCCATAAGTGTGAGTGGTGTTCTAAACTCTCCCACTATTATTGTGTTACTTTTAATTTCCCCTTTCATATTTGTTAGCATTTGCCTTACATATTGCAGTGCTCTTATGTTGGATGAATATATATTTATAATTGTTCCATCTTCTTCCTTGATTGATCCTTTGATCATTATGTAGTACCCTTCTTTGTCTCTTTTCATAGCCTTTATTTCAAAGTCTATTTTATCTGACATGAGTATTGCTACTCCTGCTTTCTTTTGGTTTCCATTTGCATGGAATAACTTTTTCTAGCCCTTCACTTTCAGTCTGTATGAGTCCCTTGTTTTAACGTGAGTCTCTTGTAGACAACACATATAGGGGTCTTGTTTTTGTATCCATTCAGCCAGTCTTTGTCTTTTGGTTGGCGCATTCAACCCATTTACATTTAAGGTAGTTACTGATAAGTATGATCCTATTGTCATTTACTTTGTTGTTTTGGGTTTGAGTTTATACACCCTTTCTGTGTTTCCTGTCTAGAGAAGATCCTTCAGCATTTGTTGGAGAGCTGGTTTGGTGGTGCTGAATTCTCTCAGCTTTTGCTTGTCTGGAAAGCCTTTGATTTCTCCTTCATATTTGAATGAGACCCTTTCTGGGTACAGTAATCTGGGTTGTAGGTTTTTCTCTTTCATCACTTTAAGTAAGTCCTGCCATTCCTTCTGGCCTGGAGAGTTTCTATTGAAAGATCAGCTGTTATCCGTATGGGGATCCCCTTGTGTGTTATTTGTTGTTTTTCCCTTGCTGCTTTTAATATTTGTTCTTTGTGTTTGATCTTTGTTAATTTGATTAATATGTCTTGGGGTGTTTCGCCTTGGGTTTATCCTGTTTGGGACTCTCTGGGTTTTTTGGACTTGGGTGACTATTTCCTTCCCCATTTTAGGGAAATTTTCAACTATTATCTCCTCAAGTATTTTCTAATGGTCTTCCTTTTTGTCTTCTTCTTCTGGGACTCCTTTGATTTGAATGTTGGGGCATTTAACGTTGTCCTAGAGGTCTCTGAGGTTGTCCTCATTTCTTTTAATTCGTTTTTCTTTTTTCCTCTCTGCTTCATTTGTTTCTACCATTCTATCTTCTACATCACTTAGAAGAGGGAGAAGGGAGATAGAGGTGACCAGGAGGAGAAGAGAGGGAATCATAAGGGGAGAGGGCAAGCTAGCCAGTAACCAATTCTTTATGTGTTCTCCACAGTCTGAACCCCTCAGAGGTGTTCATGGAGTTACACACAGCAGAGAAGAGGGAGGAAGGAGACAGAGGTGACCAAGAGGAGAAAAGGAGGAATCAAAAGGAGAGACATATCCAGCCAGTAATCAGTTCCCTAAGTGTTCTCCACAGCCCGGAACACACAAAGAGATTCACAGAGTTGGTCAGAGAAGGGGGAGGGAGGAGGTAGAGGCGAGATGGTGGACAAAATGGAGAGTCAAATGGGGGAGAGAGCAATCAAGCCAGTAATCACACTCTCAAGTAAAAATGGATACTGAAGACTGGGTTCTTAAAGGTACAAAATTGATAAAAAATACCAAAAAGCAAAGATTAAAAATCTAGAGTAGACTCTCAAAAATAGGTTAGACTATCAAAAATACAATATTAAAAAAAACAAAACAAAGTCTCAAAAATTATAAAATATATATATGAAGTTTGTTTTAAAAATAGCATCTTTTTTGCAAGGTAATAGTACGTTATAAAAATGAAAATTAAAGGAGTAATAGAGGACTTAAAATTAAAAAGAATTTAATTAAAAAAATGATAATAGTAAAAACATGTCTAGGAATTTCTCTGGAGCTGTTGTGGACAGTGTGGGATCAGTTCAGTTTCAGATAGTTCCTTGATCTGGCTTATACTTCTCAAGATCTATAGGCCCCTTCCAATGTAGTTGGTGCTAACTACAGGGTTTTAATCTGTTGCATGTGTCCCTTCAAAGTGGTTCCCTCTGTTTATTTTAGCTTCTGTTTGGTGGTCCCTTTGGTGTCTAATATCTGCCCTGACACATGTGGGCGAAGGTGGTCACTTATTTAGGCTCCCTTGTTCAGTCGTGCTGTGGGGAGGGAGCAACACTGCAAACAAATATCACTGGCATGTGTAGGGAGTGCTCACAGTTTCTCGGTCACACCGGGTTTGCCCCCACTCATGGCTTGTGCACTTTCATTGTCTACAGTTCTCAGGTTCTATGTTGCTCTGCCAGGGAACTCTCTCAGGTCGGCCCTGGGTTGCGTGCACTTCCCAGGTTTAAGTCGCTCAGGTTCAGGTTCTCGGGTACTCCCCAAAGGTGCAGACTCCATTTGGCATGCATTTTGTGCCCTTCCCAGGTCCGAGCAGCTCAGGCCACCAGGTGCTTGGCGAGCTCAGTCTCCCCCAGGTCGGGGGGTGCATCTTATTGCCGCCCCCGTCCCAGCCACTCAGTTTTCTGGGTGTGCAGCAGGCGCACCTTCTCGGGTGTGCCGTGTTTCTCTTCTTGGGAGCTGATCTCTGGCTGCAACCCTCCCAGCAGATGTCAACCATGCTGAATCCCATGAAGTCGTGGTTAGCAATGGAGCCTGCTTGCAGTTTGATAGAGGATGCCTCTCTGGGGCCGAGATTTCCCCTTTCCAGCTCTGGCTGACCCTGCCTGCCTGTCTCTGGCAGGGGATAGGCCTATCCACAGCCTGCTAGCTCTCCTCTGTTATTTGTTCAGTCCTTTGTTCTCTTAGCAGGCCTGGCAGTGTCTTGGGTGAGGGCTTTTTGTGGCATAGTTCTCGCTCTCTCTCTCTGACTGTCCCACAGTTTGGGTTGCTATCTCATGTTAGTTTCTTCAGATTGCCCTCAGGGCATTCGGCCCAGTCCTTACCCTAAGCAATGCAGCCTGAGCCTCCCTGTTCAGACCCCACTTGCTGGTGGCAGGTGCAAGCACTGGGAGTTGCCGTTAGGCACTTAATCTGTGGGTTTTATTTATTTATTTATTTATCCCCACCGCCACCTGGGTATGTTGCACTCTGAGATTCCAAAACACCCCACAGACCCGCCGGTGAGAGGGTCTCCTGGTGTTTGGAAACTTCTCCTCTTTTAAGACTCCCTTCCCAGGACAGATCTTCATCCCTACCTCTTTGGTCTCTCTTTTTAGCTTTTATATTTTGTCCTACCTCCTTTCAAAGACAATGGGCTGCCTTTCTGGGTGCCTGATGTCCTCTGCCAGCATTCAGAAGTTGTTTTGTGGAATTTTCTCAGCATTTAAATGTTCTTTCAATGAATTTGTGGGGGAGAAAGTGGTCTCCCCATCCTATTCCTCCGCCATCTTAGGACCACCCCTCTTTAGGGTTTTCTATGGATAGTATCATGTCATCTGAAAACACTGAGAGCTTTATTTCTTCTTTTCTGATCTGGATTCCTTTCTTTTTCTTCTCTGATTGCTGTAGCTATGACTTTCAAAACTATGTTGAATTATAGTGGTGAAAGTGGTCACCCATGTCTTGTTCCTGATCAAAGGGCAAATATTTTCAGGTTTTTCACCACTGAGAATAATGTTTGCTGTGGGCTTATCAGATATGGCCTTTACACTGTTGAGACAGGTTCCTTTAATTTTTGAAGAGTTTTAATCATAAATGGGAGCTGAATTTTGTCAAAGGCTTCTTCTGCATCTACTGAGATTATCATAGGTTTTAATCTTTTAATTTCTTAATATGGTATATCACATTGAATGATTTCCGTATATTGAAGAATCCTTGCATCCCTAGAATAAACCCAACTTGATCACAGTATATGAGCTTTTTAATGTGTTGTTGAATTTTGTTTGCTAAAATTTTGTTGAGGATTTTTGCATCTATGTTCATCAATGATATTGGCCTGTAGTTTTCTTTTTTGTGTTGTCTTTGTCAGGTTTTGATATGAGGGTGATGGTGGCCTCATAGAATGAGTTTGGAAGTGTTCCTTCTGAAATTATTTGAAACAGTTTTAGAAGGATAGGCATTAACTCTTCTCTAAATGTTTGATAGAATTCATCGGTGAAGCCATTTATTCCTGGGCTTTTGTTTTTTGGGGAGATTTTTGGTCACAGCTTTGATTTAAGTCCTTGGGTTGTCATAATTTCTATTTCTTCACTCTTGGAAGATTGGACTTTTCTAAGAATCTGTCCATTTTTTCCAGGTTGTCCATTTTATTTCATTATAGTTGTTCGTAATAGTCTCTTATGATCCTTTGTGTTTCTGCATTGTCTGTTGGAATCTCTCCTTTTTCATTTCTAATTTTGTTGATTTGATTTCTCTTTTTTTCTAGATGAGTCTGGCTAAAGATTTGACAATTTTGTTTATCTTCTCAAAGAGCCAACTTTTAGTTTTATTAATCTTTACTAATGTTTCTTTCATTTAGTTTTCATTTATTTCTGCTCTGATCTTTCTTTCTTTCCTTCTGTTAATTTGGGGTGGGGGAGAGGATTTGTTCTTCTTTTTCTAGTTGTTTTAGGTATAAAGTTACGTTCCCTATTCGATATTTTTCTTGTTTCTTGAGGTAGGATTGTATTGCTATAAACTTCCCTCTTAGAACTGCTTTAGCTGCATCCCACAGGTTTTAGGTTGTCGTGTTTTCATTGTCATTTGTTTCTAGAAATTTTTTGATTTCCCTTTTGATTTATTCAGTAACCTGTTCACTATTTAGAAATGTATTGTTTAACCTCCATGTGTTTGTATTTTTACAGTTTTTTATCTTGTAATTGATACTTAATCTCATAGTTTTGTGGTTAGAAAAGATGCTTGTTATGATTTCAATTTTCTTAAATTTGCTGAGGATTCATTTGTGACTCAAGATGTGGTCTATCCTGGAGAATATTCCATATGCACTTGAAAAGAAGGTGTATTCTTCTGCATTTGGATGGACTATCTTGAAGATATCAATGAGATCCATCTCATCTAATGTATCATTTAAAACTTGTGTTTCCTTATTAATTTTGTTTTGATGATCTGTCCATCAGTGTGAGTGGGGTGTTAAAGTGTCCTACTATTATTGTATTACTCAATTTCTCCTTTTTTGTCTGTTAGTATTTGTCTTATGTATTGAGGTGCTCCTATGTTGGCTGCATAGATATTTACAATTGTTATGTCTTCCTCTTGGACTGATCCCTTGATCATTATGTAGTGTCCTTCCTTATCTCTTGTAATATTCTTTATTTTACGGTCTACTTTGTCTGACATGAGGATTGCTACTCCAGCTTTCTTTTGCTTTCCATTTGCATGGAATCTATTTTTCCATCCTCTCACTTTCAGTCTATATGTGTCTTGAGGTCTGAAGTGGATCTCTTGTAGACAGCATATATATGGGTCTTGTTTTTGCATCCATTCAACCAGTCTGTGTCTTTTGGTTGGAGCATTTAACCCATTTACATTTAAAGTAATTACTGATATATATGTTTCTACTGCCATTTTCTTAATTATTTGCGGTTTGTTTTTGTAGATCTTTTTTTTCTCTTGTATTTTCTGACTATGTAAGTCCTTTTAATGTTTGCTGTAAAGCTGGTTTGGTGGTACTGAATTCTCTTAACTTTTGCTTGTCTGAAAAGCTTTTCATTTCTCCATCAATTTTGAATGAGACCTTTGCTGAGTAGAGTAATTTTCATTGTATATTTTTCCCTTTAAGTACTTTAAATATATCCTGCCATTCCCTTCTGGCCTACAGAGTTTCTGCTGAAAGATCAGCTGTTAAATTTAAGCTGTCAAATCTATGGGGTTTCCCTTGTATGTTACTTGTTGCTTTTCTCTTGATGCTTTTAATACTCTTTCTTTGTGTTTAATCTTTGCTAGTTTGATTAGTATGTATCTTGGCATGTTTCTCCTTGGGTTTATCCTGTATGTGACTCTTTGTGCCTCTTGGACTTAATTGACTATTCCCTTTTCCATGTTGGGGCAATTTTCAAGTATAATCTCTTCAAAAATTTTCTCTTATACTTTCATTTTCTCTTCTTCTGGGAGCCCTTAATTCAAATGTTGGTGTGTTTAATGTTGTCCCAGAGATCTCTGAAGCTATCCTCAATTTTCATTCTTTTTAGTTTATTCTGCTCTTCAGCAGTTATTTCTAACATTTTATCTTCCAGTTCACTGATCCATTCTTCTGCTTCATATTCTATTATTGATTCCTTCTAGAGTATTTTTAATTACAGTAATTGTGTTGTTTGTCTCTGTATGTTTATTCTTTAATTCTTCTAGGTCTTTGTTAATTGATTCTTGCATTTTCCTCATTTTGTTTTCAGGGCTTTTTATCATCTTTACTATCATTATTCTGAATTCTTTTTCAGGTAGTTTGCCTATTTTCTCTTCATTTATTTGGACTTTTGTGTTTCTAGTTTGTTCCTTCATTTGTGTAGTATTTCTCTGCCTTTTCATTTTTTTTAACTTATTGTGTTTGAGGTCTCCTTTTCCCAGGCTTCAAGGTTAAATTCTTTCTTGCTTTTGGTTTCTGCCTTCCTAAGGTTGGCCCAGTGGTTTGTGTAAGCTTCATATAGGGTGAAATTTGTGCTGAGTTTTTTTTTTTTCCTCTGATTGGTACGGCTGAGTGAGGTGGTAATCCTCTCTGCTGATGACTGGGTTTGTATTTTTTTCTTGTTTGTCGTTTGGATTAGGCATCCTGCACAGGGTGCTACTGGTGGTTGGGTGATACCATGCCTTGTATTCAAGTGGTTTCCTTTGTGGGAGTTCTCACTATTTGATACTCCCTAGTGTAGGAGTTCTCTGGAGTCTAGGGTCTTGGAGTCAGTGCTCCCACTCCAAAGGCTCAGGGCTTGATCTCTTCCAGTAGTTGGGTGATGAGATGTCCACGTTCACCCTCCTATCTGCCACTTGTTGGCACCAGACACTCCTTCCTGGCGGCGGGAACAAGGGCTTCTCAGCACTGGCGTCTGTGATGACCACTTAGCATGCCATCACTGGGCCACCTCTCAGACCCAGCTGACATCTCCTCCTACTCCTCCTCAGCACTGCCCAACTCTGCAAAGCTCACCCCACCTCAAGCTTTTGAGACAACCAAAATGGAAGTGTGACACATATATAGGAGAAAAAAATAGGCAACTTACTGTGAGCTGGCCCAGATTTTATATTTAGCAGACAGATCATTCAAAGCAGCTATAACTACAGGCATACATTGGAGATAGGGTTTGGTGCCAGAGCACTGCAATAAAACAAATATCACAACAAATCAAGTCACACAAATTTTTGGTTTCCTAGTATATATAAAAGTTATATTTATATTATACTGTAATCTATTAAGTATGTGATAGCATCATGTCTAAAAACACAATATACATGCCTTAATTTTAAAATAGTTTATTGCTAAAAATTCTAACCATGACATTACATGATTGCCACAAACTTTAAATGTGTAAAAAAAAAGCAATATTTGTGAAATGCAATAAAGTAAAGCATAATAAAACAAGATATATGTATATGTTGAAAGAATTAAAGGAAACTATATTAAAATAACTAATGGAAAATATGATGACAATGACAAAACAAATAGAGAGTCCAATAGATAAAGTTTAACTATTAAAAAGGACCAAATGTAAATTCTGGGGTTGAAAACTTCAATCATAAAATTAAAAATTCACTAAAGGGATGCAAGAGCAGATTTGAGATGTCAGAAGAAGAGTCAGTGGACTTGACTATATATCAAGAGAACTACTTAATCTAAAGAGTAGAGAGAATATGATCCAGCAATTTGACTTCTGAGTCTTATTGAAGGAAATGAAAACACTAACTCAAAAAGATACATACACCTCCACATTCATTGCAGCATTATTTACAACAGCCAAGATATGGAAATAAATAAAATATCTGTCAAATATAAATGGATAACTAAAATGTGATGTGTGTGTGTGTGTGTGTGTGTGTGTGTGTGTGTGTGTGTGTATGGGCTTCCCAGGTAGCACTAGTAGTAAAGAACCCACATGAAAATGCAGGAAACATAAGTGATATAGATTCAATCCCTGATTCGGGAAGATCGCCTGGAAGAGGTTATGGCAACCTGCTCCAGTATTCTTGCATGGAGAATCCCATGGACAGGAGTCTGGTGGGCTACAGTCCATAGGGTTGCTAAGAGTTGGACATGACTGAAGTGACTTAGCATGCGCACGCGCGCGCGCGCGCGCACACACACACACACACACACACACACACACACACATATATATATAATGGAATATTATTCAAGTATAAAAATAATGAAATCTCTGGGGCATTATGCTAAGTAAGCCTGACAGAGAAAGACAAATACCATATGATCTCACTTATATAAAGAAACTAGAAACAAACAAAAAAAAAGCTCATAGGTACAGAGAACAGATTGCTAGTTACCAGGAGTGGGGCTTGGTGGATGGCAAAATGAATGAAGGAGTCTAGTTATAAAATAATTAAGTCTTGGGGATATAATTTAGAGCATGACAACTGTAGTTAATAATACTGCTTTCTATCTTTGAAAGTTCCATCTAAGAGTTAAGATCTAGGAAAGTAGATCTTCAAAGTTCTCATCACAAAAAAATTCTATAACTATGTATAGTGACAGATGGTAACTATGCATTGTAATCATTTCACAACATATACAAATACTGAATCATTATGCTATACACCTGATACTAATATAACTAATTGACATGACACTGTATGTCAATTATATCTTACAAGAAATTTTTAAATAAAAGCAATGAGAATAAAAAATGAAAAATTAACAGTTTCAGAGAAACAACATAGTATACACCTAAATATACATTAAGTAGGAATGCCAGGAGAGGGGAGAAAAAGGTGGAAAAATATTTGAGGAAATAATAGCCAACATTTCTGAACTGTAATAGAAACAATATATATAGATCTAAGAAGCCAAATAAAGAGAAAAGCTATCCTTAACTAGATACATCATAGTCAATGTGCTAAAACAAAAAGAGAAAATATTTAAAGGAACAAGAGAAAAATGACTGATCACTTACAGTAGAATAACAATATGGTAATAGCTGACCTCACACAGAAACCATAGAGATAGGACTTGAGGATACAACGAGGTAAGGAGACGATGGGACAAAGTGAGAAAGTAGCATTGACATACAGTTGGAAGCTGTTATAAAACAAAGGGAGCCTAGTCTGGTACTCTGTGATGACTTAGAGGAGTAGGATGAGAAGAGGGGGTGGAAGGGAGGCTCAAGCAGAAGGGGATATCTATATCTATGTCTATATCTATATATATAGATATAGAGATACATATATAATTATGACTAATTTGCATTGTTGTATGGCAGAAACCAATACAATATTGTAAATCAATTACCATCCAATTAAAAAATAAATTTAAAAAGCACTAAATGTGCCACCAGAAAATCACTAGAGCTAATCAATGAATTTAGCAAAGTTTCAGGATACAAAATGGAGATATATACCATGTTCTTGGATTGGAAAAATCAATATTGTGAAAATTATTATACTACCCAAAGCAATCTACAGATTAAAGGCAATCCCTATCAAACTACCAATGGCATTGTTCACAGAACTAGAATAAAAAATTTAATAATTTGTATGTAAACACAAAAGACCCCAGAGAGCCAAAGTAATCTTGAGAAAGAAAAATGGAGCTGGAGGAATCAATCTTCCTGACTTCAGACTATACTACAAAGCTACAGTCATCAAGGCAGTATGGTATTGGCACAAAAACAGAAATACAGATCAATGGAATAAGACAGAAAGCCCAGAGATAAATCTATACACTTATGGGCACCTTACCTTTGACAAAGGAGGCAAGAACACACAATGGAGAAAAGAGTCACTTCAATAAATGGTGCTGGGAAAACTGGACAGCTATGTGTAAAAGAATGAAATTAGAACATGCCCTGATGCCATATATAAAAATAAACCCAAAATGGATTGAAGACTTAAATGCAAGGTCAGAAACTATAAAGCTCTTAAAGGAAAGAACACTCTTTGACATAAATCACAGCAAGTTCCTCTCTGACCCACCTCCTAGAGTAATGGAAATAAAAACAGAAATAAGCAAATGGGACCTAATTAAACTTAAAACCTTTTGCACAGCAAAGGAAACTCTGAATAAGATGAAAAGACAACCTTCAGAATGCAGGTGGGTGGTAATAATTGCAATGAAGCAACTGACAAATGATTAATCTTCAAAAGATATAAGCAACTCACACAGCTTAATATCAGAAAAATAAATAACCCAATCAACAAGTGGGCAGAGGACCTAAACAGGCATTTCTCCAAAGAAGACATGCAAATGGCCAATGAACACATGAAAAGATGCTCAATATTGCTAATTATTAAATAAATACAAGTCAAAACTACAATGAAGTATCACCTCACACCAGCCAGAATGGCCATCATAAAAAAATCGACAAACAATAAATTTTGGAGAGGATGTGGATAAACGGGAACCTTCCTGAACTGTTGGTGGCAATACCAATTAATATAGCCATTACAGAGAACAGTATATAGATTCTTTAAAAAACTAGGAATAAAACTACCATATGACCCAGGAATCCATCTACTGGGCATATACCTTGAGAAAACCACAATTCAAAATAAAAAGCATGTACCCCAATGTTCATAGCAGCACATTTACAATAGCCAGGACATGGAAGCAACCTAGATGTCCATTGACAGATAAATGGATAAAGAAGATGTGGTAAATATAGGCAATGGAGTATTACTTGGTCATAAAAATGAACGAATTTGAATCAGTTGTAGTGAGGCAGATGAACCTAGAGCCTGCGGTACACAGTGAAGTAAGTAGAATGAGAAAAACTAATATTGTAAATTAATGCATATTTAAGGAATCTGGAAAAATATTACTGATGAACCTGTTTGCAGGGAAGGAATGGAGATGCAGACATAGAGAATGGACTTGTGGACACAGCAGGGAAAGGAGAGGGTAGAATGAATTGAGAAAGTAGCACTGACATATATACATTACCATGTGTAAAATAGCTAGCTAGTGGGAAGCTGCTGTAAAGCACAGGAAGCCCAGGTTGGCACTCTGTGATGACCTAGAGGGGTAAACCGAGGAGGGGAGGGAGGCCCAAGAGGGAAGGAATACATACACACACACACACACACACACACACACACACACACACACACACTTATGGCTGATTCATGTTGTTGTACAGCAGAAACCAACACAACATTGTAAAGCAAGTATCTTCCAATTAAAATAGAAATTAAAAAAAGCCAAATGTGCACCACAAAAATGAAGAAGCCATGGGAGCCAGAAAATGGTAGAATAATGTATTCAAAGTACTGAAAGGAAAAAAAAAGGCAACCAAAATTCTATATCTAGTGAAACTATCATTCAAAAATAAAAGGAAATAATGACATTCCCAGATAAATATTAATAAAAACTAAGAGGATTTATTGCTAGCAGACCTGCCCTATATGAAATCCTAAGGGGGATACTATACACTGAAAGGAAATTATATCAGGCATTAGCTTGAAAACATAAGATGCAATGAGAAGCACCAGAAATAATAAATATATGTGGTTCCAAATAGGAAAAGCAGTACGTCAAGGCTGTATATTGTCACCCTGCTTATTTAACTTATATGCAGAGTACATCATGAGAAACGCTGGGCTGGAAGCACAAACTGGAATCAAGATTGCTTGGGAGAAATATCAATAACCTCAGATATGCAGATGACACCACCCTTATGGCAGAAAGTGAAGAGGAACTAAAAAGCCTCTTGATGAAAGTGAAAGAGGAGAGTGAAAAAGTTGACTTAAAGCTCAACATTCAGAAAATGAAGATCATGGCATCTGGTCCCATCACTTCATGGGAAATAGATGGGGAAACAGTGGAAACAGTGTCAGAGTTTATTTTGGGGGGCTCCAAAATCACTGCAGATGGTGATTGCAGCCATGAAATTAAGACACTTACTCTTTGGTACTGAGGTCCAGCCTCAGCAGAGTCCAGGGATATCCTCAGGATGGACGACGTCGGTGAATGTAGAAAGATAGAGAAAGAGATAAGGAAAGAATGACACAGGGTGACCAAGCTTCAGTGAGCAAGGCCCCTCACTTTATTTTCAGAGAGGGCTTTTATGCCCTGAGTTGTACATTGAGCAAAGTGAAAAATGCAGAGTCAACTCAACATTCCATCAGTATTAACTTTTATCGATATCAGGTTCTTTCCTGCAAGAGTCTTAATTTTTGTACATTATCTTCTGGCCCAGAGACCCGTTGATATTTTATGACCTCTTTTTGATGAAGGTTGGTCAGCCAGAACAATAATTTTCCCTTGAAGTGTTTCTTCTTAAATTTCTAGCCTGCATCACCCTTAAAGTACAGAGTTACATTTTTATGGAGCAAAGATTCAGCGGGTTACAGCAAAGAAAGAACTTATTAACTCAAAGTCTAATGTTGCTAATGCTAAAGCTGCTGCTTGTTTTTTCTACATCCTGACTAAATGCATTCCCAGGAACACAATGGATAAGGGATGTGAGAACTTGATAGCAAGCATTGGCTCAACAATGTTGCAAGAGTCTGGATAAACCTGTCAAGTAAGCTAGAATGCTAACAGGGTGTTTGAATTGAAACACTCTTTTCATGCCCAGGAGATTTATTACCTAGAGCCCTAAGTTGATTTTCTCAGGAGAAAGGTGGTCAGGGATAGCCCCCTATTAATGTCAGAGGAGTTGGTGAAAGTCATGAAAAAACAGATTCTGGTTTTGGGGTAGATGCCCGAGAAGGGGGGCCCCTCAAGACCTGATCTTGCCTTTGCCCATCAGGCCTCTTCCTCATGACCTTTGCCATGGGCGGGATTCTTCACGCTGGCTCTCAGCACCTTGGAAGGAAAGTTATGACCAACCTAGACAGCATAGGTATCTAGAAACCTATGGGTATCACAGCAACCTAGAAAGCAGAGATATTACTTTGCTGACTAAGGTGCGTCTAGTCAAGGCTATGGTTTTTCCTGTGGTCATGTATGGATGTGAGAGTTGGACTATGAAGAAAGCTGAGTGCTGAAGAATTGATGCTTTTGAACTGTGGTGTTGGAGAAGACTCTTGAGAGTCCCTTGGACTGCAAGGAGATCCAACCAGTCCATTCCAAAGGAGATCAACCCTGGGATTTCTTTGGAAGGACTGATGTTAAAGCTGAAACTCCAATACTTTGGCCACCTCATGCGGAGTTGACTCATCATAAAAGACTGATACTGGGAGGGATTGGGGGCAGGAGGAGAAGGGGATGACAGAGGATGAGATGGCTGGATGGCATCACTGACTCAATGGACATGAGTTTGAGTGAACTCTGGGAGTTGGTGATGGACAGGGAGGCCTGGCGTGCTGCAATTCATGGGGTTGCAAAGTTGGACATGACTGATCGACTGAACTGACTGACTGAACTGACTGATGTGGAAATACTATATATAGTATTTATGCTCAAAATATATAAATATGAATTATATTTTTTTCTTAGTTTCTTTAAAATATAAAATTACTTAATGAAAAATTAAACACTGTTGTATTTGGGGGCTTATAACATAAAAATATATATGAAATAATAGCATAAAGGAGAGAGGAAGGGTGCTATAATGGAGCAAATTTTCTATATATTACTGCATTTAGATTTACATTAATCTGTAGCAGACTGGCTTAATTAAAATGCATATTATAATCTTTAAAGCAACCACAATGAAAATAACTCACAATCATTCAAGATGGCTGAGTCTCAAAATAATTACCTGAATGAAAGAACCCAGAAAGAAATTACATGTCATTCAATTTATATAAAACTAGGAAATAGAAACTAATAAATATGATAGAAGATTAGATCAATGGTTACATGGGGATAAAGAGTAGAGAGAGGGGTTACACAAAGACATGTATATAGTCACTACCTTGATTGTGGTGATTGTTTCACAAGTATATTCATATGTCAAAAGGTCAAATTGCATATTTATTTACAAATAAAGCTGTTAAAATGAGTATGAGGGAACTTTTATCAATAATGAAAATGTTTTTGAACTGGATTGTGGGTGGAAATGCTTGTACTACTGTAAACACTTCCTGTAAAGTTCCCTAATTAAAGAGTTACAATGGGTAAATTTTTTGGTATATTAACTATAATTGCAGTAGAACTGTTTTTAAATAAGTTACTGGATTTTTTCCCTCCTTCCTTGATTTAGTAGCCTTCCTTGATTTAGTAGGCAGGCTTATATGTTATGATTGGAGATGGTAAGTGAAAGAAAAGGTCTGATGAGAGGTGAGAAATTTTGAAGAGCTGTGTGCAGAATGGAAGAAAGTACTTTCTACAGAAACACAGAAAGCTTTCCAGGAGACTTTAGGTAAGGCATATAAGTGATGCACAGCTAAAAAAAGGCAGACATAGACACTGCTTTGGGGGAATTCACAGATATGGCAAGGCAGACAACACATAATCTTCAACTATGATGACTACCCTGTGTGATGAGCAGAATTCAGTGGGCTCTAGAAGCCCATGGACTATAATATTGCTTAAGAAAATAAGACCATGTGCTTAAGGGTATAAGCATGTGGACTATAATGTTGCTTAAGTGCATAAGGTGAAGCACCAATATTTTGGCCACCTGATGTGATGAACTGACTCATTGAAGACCCTGATGATGGGAAATATTGAAGGCAGGAGGAGAAAGAGACAACAGAGGATAAGATGGTTTGATGGCATCACCAACTCGATGGACATGAGTTTGAGCAAGCTCCAGGAGTTGGTGATACACAGAGAAGCCTGGTATGCTGCAGTCCATGGGGTCACAAAGAGTCAGGCACGACTGAGAGACTGAACTGAACTGAAAGGTATAAGTCTCCCAAAGTGACTGGTAAGTTCAGATTTACAGGATGAGTAGGAGTTAGCCCAATGGATGAGTAGGAGTTAGCCCAATGGATGAGTAGGAGTTAGCCCAATGGAGAGTCAGTGATGAGTTGTCCAGGCAGAGGAACAGCATGAAAGAGATCTTGGGGGCCAGAGAGAGCACTCAAGGAACAGTCTTCTTCCCTAGTCACAGTAGCAGATCACAGAAGATATTGGTGTATGCAGTTGCCACCCCTTCAAAATGATCAGGACCCCAACTGCTTAATGTGAATAAGTTAAAGAACAGGGGCAATGAGCTAGACCACTTGGGTTCAAGTGCCTGCCGAGGTCCAGCCTCAGCAGAGTCCAGGGATAGCCTCAGGATGGACGAGGTAGGCAAATGAAGAAAGATAGATAAAGAGATAAAGAAAGAGACACAGGGTGACCAAGCTTCTTCGAGCGAGGCCCATTTACTTTATTTTTCTCAGGGCTTTTATACCCTGAGTTATACATACAGCAAGGTGAAAAATGCAGAGTCAACTCAACATTCCATCAGTAATAACTTTCATCAATATCAGGTTCTTTCCTGCAAAAGTCTTATTTTCTGTACATCATCTTCTACTCCGGAGGCCTGTTGATATTCCATGACCTCCTTTTGATAAAGGTTGGTCAGCCAGAACACCAGCACAATGATTTTCCCTTAAAGTGTTTCTTCTTAAATTCTTAGCCTGCGTCACCCTTAAAGTACAGAATTACATTTTTATGGAGCAAAGATTCAGCAGGTTATAGCAAAGAAAGAACTTATTAACTCAAAGTCTAATGTTCCTAATGTTAAAGCTGCTGCTTATTATTTCTATATCTTAACTATATGTACTCCCAGGAACACAATGGGTAAAGGGATGGGAGAACTTGGCAGCAAGCATAGGCTCAACAATGTTGCAAGAGTCTGGATAAATCTGCCAAGTAAGCTAGAATGCTAACAGAGGGTTTGAAACACTCCTCTCATGCCCAGGAGATTTATTAACTAAAGCCCTAAGTTAACTCTTTTGGTCAGGGACAGACCCCTGCTAATGTCAGAAGAGCTGGTAAAAGACATAAAATAGTAAGACAGACAGCTTCTGGTTCAGGGGTAGATGCTCGAGCAGGTCCAGGGGGTCCATCGAGTCCTGAGGCCTTGCTCATCAGGACTCTTCCGCATGACCTTGTCATGGGTCGGATGGCCCAGGGATTCCCTCGAGTCCTGCATGAACTTGTCATGGGTGGGATCTCCCATGCTGGTTCCCAGCAAGTGCCAGTCTCAGCCATTGTTTGCAGTGGGACCTGAGATGCCTTCTGCTTCCTCTGTTGTGAAATTAGGAAAATCATTGCACACACCTATGTCAGAAAATAGCTCATAATGTTCCTATGAGGATTAAGTTAGGCTAAGAGATTTTTAGCTGTTTCTCCTTGGATGTTTTCTCCTGGTCATTTTTATACTATCCTGAGCAGATTTAGTTTTCAAATTTATGGGCAAGCAAAGTCAAGGAAATGTAGCTAGTATCTGTGCAGTAAGGAGATGACATTATTAAAAGCATATTCATTCTCAAAAATAATAAAGACCTGGTTTTGAAAATAGTAGCACTGGTAGATATGACTATATAAAAATCATTTTAAATATCATGGTCTAAATATACCAATAAAAGGACAGGCAATAAAAAAGAATACCCAAGTATATATTGTCTACAAGAAACCCACTTTAAATATAGAGACACAGAGGTTAAAAGTGGTGGGGAGAACTTCTAAGATGGTGGAGGAAAAAGATGGGAAGACCACCTCTCTCCACACAAATATATCAAAAATTTATGTGCATATGGAACAACTCCTACAGAACAACTTCTGAATGTTGGCAGAAGACCTCAGACTTCCAAAAGGCAAACCAATCTCCTTAGAACAAGGTAGGGCAAAAGATAAAGATAAAAAAGTAAAGGATTTCAGGATGGGGACCTGTGCTCTGGGGATACAGTCCTGAAGGAGGAAGACTTTCTACACACTCAGAAACCCCATCACAGGTGGGGTCAGTGAGGAGCTTTGGAACCTCAGAGGTGAATGCAGCAACAGGTGCTTGGAAGGCAAAATGGAAAGAATTCACCAGAGAGATCATTGCTGAACAGCACTTCCCAGACAAGAAGTGAACAGTACTCCTGCATCCACCAAGGAGAGTGGGGGCTGGGTACTGAGGCTCAGGTTTAGTGGATCAGACCCCAAGGAGAAGACAGGGGTTGACTTCCCTGAAGATACTCTGAGGGGGCTAGTACGACACAGCTGAGGGAGTCTAGGGTAAAGCCTGGGCCTGCCAGAGAGGCAAGAGATGCTTGTCGCCAGGACACTCTAACTCCATGTACTCACAGGCAGTGGCTGTGCTGCCCAGTGGGTGGCCATCAAAGTTGGCAGACATGGCATGTCTAAAGTTTATGATACCAGAGAAGGGAAATAAGCCACTGCCAAAACCAGGGAGAGGGCCTGAGGCAGCAACAAAATGCCACCGCTATAGTCCCAACCCCAGAGGCGGCAGTTGCCACCAAGCTGTGAGCAGGCACAGGTTACTGCCCACATCTTCCTGGGAGTCTAAGTAGCTTGACTTTCCCTAGGAACATACAACGTGAGGCCAATTCCTATGGGAGAACATATGACCTGCCTCAGACTGTAACAACATCCTTCAGGTCTCCACAGCCTCAGGCACTCCTTAATACATCTCAGCTGTGGCTTCCAAACTCCTCCCCCCCCCCTCCCCCAGCCCAACTGAGAAAGTGAGCCCTAATAAGCCTTGGCCTTTGCCTCCTCTTGTTTGGGTGGGGAACAAACACTGGAGGGCAGCCTATAAACAAAGGCGGACCCAAAACCAAGCGGAGCACTAGGGACTGTGTGACCAAAGAAGAGGAAGGGAATTAGCTCCTGCAGCCATAGGTGTAGATTATATCACTGCAATTAGCACAGACTGGACTTTAGGGGCGATTGTGCACCGTGGAAGCAAGTACAAGTGGTTTCTCAAGAGGCAGGTCAGGTGGTCTGGTATTCCCATCTCTTTCAGAATCTTCCACAGTTTATTGTGATCCACACAGTCAAAAGCTTTGGCATACTCAATAAAGCAGAAATAGATGTTTTTCTGGAACTCTCTTGTTTTTTCAATGATCCAGCGGATGTTGGCAATTTGATCTCTGGTTCCTCTGCCTTTTCTAAAACCAACTTGAACATCTGGAAGTTCACGGTTCATGTATCGCTGAAGACTGGCTTAGAAAATTTTAAGCATCACTTTACTAGTGTGTGAGATGAGTGCATATACCCTGAAGAAAGCATAAGTTATTTGAAAGAGCACATGTACCCCAATGTTCACTGAAGCACTATTTACAATATATAGGACATGGAAGCAACCTTGATGTTCACCAACAGATGAATGAATAAAGAAGTAGTGGTACATATATACAATGGAATATTACTCAGCCATAAAATGAAATGCATTTGAGTCTGTCCTAATGAGGTAGATGAAACTAGAATTTATTTTACAGAGTGAAGTAAGTCAGAATGAGTAAAACAAATATATTAATGCATACATATGGAATCTAGAAATATTGTACTGATGAACCTATTTGCAGGGCAGCAATGAAGATGCAAACATAGAGAACAGACTTGTGGACACAGAGGGGTAAGGGGAATGTGGAGCAAATCGAGAATAGCATGGAAACATATACTCTACCATTTGTGAAATAGATAACTATAAGAATTTCATGTGTGACTCATGGAATTCAAACCAGGGCTCTGTGACAACCTAGAGGGGTGGGATGGGGTGGAAAGTCAGAGGGAGGTTTAAGTAGGAGGGGCCATATGTATACCTATGGCTGATTCATATTGATGTGTGGCAGAAACCAACATAATATTGTAAAGCAAGTATTCTTCAATTAAATATAAATAAGTTTTTAAAAAAGAAGTTCACAGGCTCAGAGAGGTAGAGAGATTTGCCCCAAATCACAAACCAGTAAGAGGTGGCACAAGGAATGCCTCACCCATGGCCTTACTGCTAACCTGGGCTACCATTAGCTCTAGCAGCCTACAGCCTACACCATCTTCCTAACTGGCCTATAGACTCACTGGAGGTCAAAAATACTGTTTAGCTCTCATGTATAGTCTCGCACTGAATTCACTCTCAAGAGCATACTTGGGGAGAGAATTTCTCCCTTTAACCTGGAAAGAAGGGTTCCTTTCAACATTTCAGACAGCTTCTAGAAACAAGTTACATGAGGTTGTTCTCTAAGTGTACACTAAAAAAATCAAATGTGATATCTATTGACACAAGGTTTATCTTGAATGAAACTAGATAGTTTAGTGTAGTTTACATAGGCAGTAGATGAAGCTATAATAAGCTGCAAGGAAGAGATACTGAGCAAGGATCAGATTTCTCTATTGAGGAGACACTGTTGTGGTCAGAGGGGAGCCACAGGGGCTCTGGGGTTTTAATAATATTTGAGTCACTATTTTGGGTGGTGGTTACACAGATTTTCACATTATAATTATTCATTATTAATCTCTGTATATGTTTCATGCTTCTTATGTATGTTATATATTACTTCAAAATTGAACCCAACAAAAGGGAATATGTAGGTCCCAAGACACAAATGCTGAGATTTGAATAAAGATATTAACAGCAACCCACTCTAATATTCTTACTTGGAAAATTCCATGGACAGAGGAGCCTGGTAGGTACAGTCCATTGGGTCACCAAGAGTCAGACATGACTCAGCACACATGCATTAACATGGCTACATGAAGAAGATGTTATCAGTCAGAAGGGGTAGGTTACTCATTCATAAAACAAAACTTTTAATGCCAGTCTAACTACTGTTTGGGCAAAAATGTCTCTACTAACTTGACTGTGAGTATTCCTAGTGCCTTTGTCAACACAGTATCTAGTCTGAGATAGACATATCAGATGATGTTAGCCTCATGTGATTAGCAGACCAGGAGTTTCTATGCAAGATGTCAACTCTTCTCCCATCTCCTGCCTCCTGAATTACCATAATCTACTTCTTTATGATCTGAAACCACTACATATCAGAATTCCGCCCCCCTATCAATCACACACACACACACACACACACACACACACACATACACACACACAGTCTCTCTCTCTCTCATCATAACAGTATATGGATGTTTTTTCAGGGGACATTGTGATAAAATCCTCATCATCTCATGTTCATCTAAGCCAGTTATGATGCATCCAATATCACTGACAATCACTGATTTGGGATTGGTCATGTGACCAGATTCAGTCTCATATTCTTGGGATGATGGGGGTGGAAAGTATTATGTCACAGTTCTCTTGCTCTTGGAAAAGGAACACTGGAAGATATTTTCCATTTTCCCTAAATATTACCATTTCTAGATATGAGCTCTGTATTGCTACAGACATCTGGGGACCAGGATGATGGAGGACACTGAGGTGGATGAGAAAAGAGGGAAAGAATCTGAACCCTTAATGACACCCCTGAACTGGACTTCTCCATGTCTAGAACCCACCCTACTTTGCACTTCCAGTCTACTTGGCAATTAGACCAAATGCATAATGATTAACAGCTACCTGCCAGGCACTACTGTTGACCCTGAAGATACTAAAGTAAACAAAATGTACATATGTCTCTGCCTTCACAGAACTCATATTTTGGGGTACCTGTATAAACAATAAATAAAATAAATGACTGAATTACACTGTAAGTAGGAATATTATACTGCTATGGAAAGCAGATTAGAGCAAGTTGAGCAGGCTTTATAAATTGTCAAGGAAAGAATAGAAGTGAAAAGCAAGGGATAAAGGGAAAGATAACCAACTGAACATAGAGTTCTAGAGAACAGCAAGGGGAGATGAAGAATGCAAAGAAGTAGAGGAAAACAATAGAGTGGGAAAGACTAGAGATTTCTTCAAGAAAATTGGAGATATCAAGGGGAGATTTCATGCAAGGATGAGCACAATAAAGGATATAAATGGTAAGAACCTAACAGGCAGAAGAGATTAAGAAGAGGTGTCAAGAATACACAGAATAACTATAATGACCAGGTTTTCAATGATGGTGTGGTCACTCACCTAAAGACAGACATTCTGGAGTGTGAAGTCAAGTGGGCCTCAGGAAGCATCACTAAAAACAAAGCTAGTACAGGTGATGGAATGCCAGTTGAGCTATTTCAAATCCTAAAAGATGATGCTGTGAAAGTGCTGCACTCAATATGCCAGGAAATTTGGAAAACCCAGCAGTGGCTGCAGGATGGAAAATGTCAGTTTTCATTCCAATCTCAAAGGAGGGCAGTGCTAAAGAATGCTCAAAGTGAAAGAAAGTGAAAGTGGAGTCATTCAGCCGTGTCCAACTCTTTGCGACCCCATGGACTGTAGCCTACCAGGCTCCTCCATCCATGGGATTTTCCAAGTAAGAATTCTAGCGTGGCTTGCCATTTCCTTCTCTAGGAGATTTTCCCAACCCAGGGATTGAAACCGGGTCTCCCGCATTGTAGGCAGACGCTTTACCGTCTGAGCTACCAGGGAAGTCCATTGGCAGGTCGGTATAAACCCCTGACAGGGTTTCTGCCATAAGCTGAACGAGATCACTGCAGAACTGCAGAACTGAAGAGCAGGGCTCCTCACTTGCTTCACGCAGGGTGTGTAATTCATTCACACAAGCACACTGTAGAGTTAGTAAAGTACAGCAGAAAGCATGTTCACTAGGAGAACAAAGAACTAGAGCTCCAAGCATCCTTACTTGTCCTGAAGAATCCCGGATGAGGCCCCAAGATGAAAGGTTGCTGCTAAACCACAAAAGATGTCAGGATTCTTGGCCTCCGGAGGAGAAGAATTCAATCTGGGGCCAGTGATGAGGTTTGATCGCTCAGAGCTTTTATGTAATAAAGTTTTATCAAAGTATAAAAGAGATAGAGAAAGTTTCTGACACAGACATCAGAAGGGGGCAGAAAGAATGCTCAAACTACTGCACAATTGCACTCACTTTCCATGCTAATAAGGTAATTCTCAAAGTCTACAAGTTAGTCTTCAGCAATATGTGAACTGAAAACTTTCAGATGTACAAGCAAGGAGTTAGAAAAGGCAGGGGAACCAGAGATCAAATTGACAACATTCGCTGGATCATAGAGAAAGCAAGGAAATTCTAGAAAATCATCTACTTCTGCTTCATTGACTATGCTAAAGCCTTTGACTGTGTGGATCATGACAAACTATGGAAATTACTTGAAGAGTTGGGAATACCAGACCACCTGACCTATCTCCTGAGAAACCTGTATGTGGGTCAAGAAGCAACAGTTAGAACTTTACATGCCAGAACTGACTGGTTAAATATTGGAAAAGGAGTAAAACAAGTCTTTATATTGTCACTCTCTTTATTTAACTTATATGCAGAGTACATCACATGAAATGCTGACTAGATGAATCACAGGCTGGAATCAAGACTGCTGGGAGAAATATAAACAACCTCAGGTATGCAGATGATACCACTCAAATGGCAGAAAGTGAAGAGGAGCTAAAAAGCCTCTTGATGAAGGTGAAAGAGAAGAGTGAAAAAGCTGGCTTAAAACACAACATTCAAAAAACTAAGACCATGGCATCCAGTTCCATCACTTCATGGCAAATAGAAGGGGAAAAAGTGGACAATGACAGATTTTATTTGGGGGGGCTCCAAAATCACTGTTGATGGTAATTGCAACTATGAAATTAAAAGATGCTTGCTTCTTTTAAGAAAAGTTATGACAAACATAGACAGCATATTAAAAAGCAGAGACATCACTCCCTACAAAGGTCTGTATAATCAAAGCTATGGTTTTTCCAGTAGTTATGTATGGATGTGAGAGCTGGACAATAAAGAAGGCTGAGCACTGAAGAATTGATGCTTTCTAATTGTAGTGCTGAAGAAGACTCTTGAGAGTCCCTTGAACTTCAAGGAGATCAAACCAGTCAATCCTAAAAGAAATCAACCCTGAATAGTCATTGGAAGGACTGATGCTGAAGCTGAAATTCCAATACTTTGGCCACCTGATGTGAAGAGCTGATGCACTGGAAAAGATCCTGATGCTGGGAAAGATTGAAGGCAGGATGAGAAGGGATGACAGAGGATGAGATGGTTGAATGGCATCACTGACTCAATGGACATAGGTTTGAGCAAAATCCAGGAGATGGTGAAGGACAGGGAAGCCTGGCATGCTGCAATCCATGGGGTTGCAAAGAGTCAGACACAACTGAGCAACTGAACAACAACTGGAAGATTGTGAAAACTGGAAGCATGAGTTATAGACAAAGTATATATATTTCTATATTTATAGATATGATTTAGCCACTGAACTATAACAACAACAAAGAAAGATCTGGAATGTTGAGAAATTGGAAATTTTGTTAAGTAGTCAGAATAAGCCTCACTCAGAAAGTGTATTTAGGCAAAGATTTGAAGGAGTTGGTGGGATGAGCCATTAAATATGTAGAGGAAGAACATTTTAAACACAGACAACAACCAGTTGAAGAGCCTTCAGGTAAAGTGTGATTACTTAACTTAAGGTAGATATGGAGGGATTTCGTGGTAATGTAGTTGGATTTCAGAGAAATAACACATCAAATCTTGCAGAAACTTGTAGGTCATGTAAATATTTTGATGTTGTGTTGTTGCACTAATCAAGGCAAGAAGTTGTAGTGGCTTAGAATCAAGTGGTAGGAGTGGGGAAGGCAAAATTTTTCATACTCCCAGTCTACTTAGACCACAGAATCAACAGGATATCTGGATGGATATAATGGTAAGACTGATTTCAATGTTTTTTAATATTTATTTATTTGGCTGTGCCAGGACTTAGTTGGAGCATGTAAGATCTTCAATCTTTGGTGCAACATGTGGGATTTTTAGTTGGGGCATATGGAATCTAGTTCCCTGATCAGGGAATCAAAGCCAGGACCCCTGCATTGGGAACACAGAACCACCAGGGATTCCCCTGACCCCAGTATTTTTAAGTGAGTATCTGGAAGGCTGATGTTAACTGAGATGACAACCAACAGAATTTGACTGACTGAAATGAAATAAGTTCATTTTTTGCATGATTGAAACGTAATGTCTATTGGATATCCATTTGTGCTTCTAGGTGGACAGTGAAAACAGACTCTGGAGCCTAAGTTGGATATCAAAGCTGGGGAGCAAAGAGAGTATAGATGGCATAGAAAGCCTCGGTCCTGGATGAGATCATGAAAGGAATGAGTGTAGGTGGAGAAGAAGAGGATAAGGATTCAGTTCTGAGGTTTGTCAATATGGAGAGAACACAAAGAAAGGAGGAGAACCAGCCAAGGAGACTGAGCAGCTACAGTTACATGACATCAGGGAACACCAGGGAAGTGTTGTCCTGGAACCCAGGTGTGTATGCGTCAACCTGACTGGATCACGGGGTATCCAAATATTTGGCTAAACATCATTTCTGGGTATGTCTGCAAGGCTATTTTCGGGTGAAATTAACATCTGAATTTAATTTGGACTGGACTCATTATTTGCCCAGTGTGAGGGCAAATAATGCTGAACACAACAAAAAGGAGGAGGAAGGAAAATCTGGGCCTTTCCTGACTGACTGAATGAACTGGGACATTGATCTTCTACTGTTCTCGGTGCTACAGTTTCTCAGGTCTTCAGACCCTGACTAGAATCTACCTCATTAGTTCTCTTGGTTCTCAGGCCACTGGAGTTGAAATGAATTAAGCCACCAAGCCTCTCTAGGACTCCAGCTTGCAGACACCGGGTTGCGGGAATTCTGTCTCCACAACTGCATAAGCCAATTCCTTTAAAGAATCTCTTCCTGTATATATATCCTATTGTTTCCATATCTCCAGAGAATGCTAAATGATACACCAGGGGAGAAAGTGGTTCCAGGTGGAAGGAGTGATTGACTTGGCCCCAAATTATAGACAGGATACACAAGAAGGAACGGTGACATAGCCACTGACTTAGAAATATTGATGTCATTATTAAATTGATTAGAAGTTTCAGTTCAGGTGAAGATGTCCTCGCTCAATCACAGTGAGATTAAGACAGAATAGAAGGATATGGAACTGGAGACAGTGAGTGCAGACCCTTGCTATGTGAGGTAGGCTACCAAGGGGAGGAGAAATGTCCCCATAGGGAGTAAGAAATAGGGAGGCAAAAAGAAGGTTTTTTTCCTGTTTGTTTTTTAAATAATAATAAATCAATTTTTATTTTGACAGGTGTAATCTACCAGAGGGAGGGAAAGTGATGCAGATGTTACAAATGCTCTGAGATCATGAACTTCCTTTTCCATTGAGCCAACCTAGAAAATAATTTCCTGCTCCTTGCAACCCAAAGGATTTTCACTAATAGAGTGAACAGCGTCTTCACATGTGTAAGTCTTTTCTGTTTTATGCCCACTGAGGTATAATTTTTCATAGTGCTCTCATTCTGGTGTGGATGATAAATTATATGCTCACACTAACTAGTAATGGACATTGGTTCTGAAGCCATAGATTCCAACCCTGGGCCTACCATTTAACAGTTGACATCTTCAGCAAATTATTTCTGTGCCTCAGTTTCTTCATATGGAAATGGGAATAACAATGGCATGTATCTCGTGGGGTTTTGCTGAACAAACGAGGTAAAGCACTTTAAAAACACACAAAAGGATGTGCTATATGGTAACTATTTCATAAATATTAGGTATTATTAAATCTGCATGCTACACGATGCAATATTCTCCTTTACCATATAGAATGTACACTGCTTCCTGATCAGTGTTTCCCTTTCACACATATATTCTTAAAGGTAATTAGTTAAAATAAAACTAACAAAGGGAACTTATCCACAGCTCCCTCTTACAGGCAAGGAAGCTGGGAAACTAAGCAGTTAATTAACAAAGAATAGGAATTTTAAAATAAATGATAACATATGGACTGTGTCAAGATGCCTGGACTGATGTGCAATATTTTGTGTCAACGTGATTGGGCCACAGAAAGTGCCCAAACGGTAGGTCAACCATTATTGTGAGTGTGTCTGTGAGGGAGTTTTAGATAAGATCAGCACTGAATAAGTGGACTGAGTAAAGCAGGTTGCCCTCTAATGAGGATGTCCCATACCAAACGGTTGAAAGCCTGAATAGAACAAAAAAGCTGAGCTTCCTTCAAGGAGGAGGGAATCAAATCTGACTGCTTGAGGTGGGACTCTGGTCTTTTCCTGCCTGTGGACTTGAACTGAACAAGCTCTTGAGGCTCAATCGCAGCACTTTTGGATTAGAACTTACACCACTGGCTCTCCTGGTTCTCAGCCTTTGGACTCAAATGAACTGTACCATCAGCTCTCCTAGGTCTCCACCTTGCTGAATGCACATCTTGGGCTCTTGTCAGCCTCTATAAATATGTGAGCCAGGTCCTAATAAAAAACTCTCTTTCTCTCCTCTCTCTCTTTCTCTCTAAATATCCTATGGGTTCTGTTCCTTTGGAACCCTGACCAATACACTTGTGAAGGCACTAGTCACTGGTGCAAATAAAATTACATGATGACATGATGGAACTCAGTGAAGACCTGCAATATGATCACAGAATTTACAGATACTCCATCAGGGTCACAAAACAGGGTTTTAATAAATAATTATCTGATGGTTATTAAAGGCTATGGTAGACAGAATCCTAAAACTGGTTTCCCAAGATACCTCACCATAATCCCAGGTACTGTGAATTAGAGGAGGAATCACAGGCACATTTGTGTTATATTTGCATGGCTAATGGGATTTTGCAGTAGTAACTGAGATTATTAAACCACTTACCTCAAAATTGGGAGATTATCCTGGATTATCCAAAGGGGCCTAACATAATAACAGCAGTCCTTTAAAAGCAGAGAGTTTTCCCTGGCTTGCAGCAGAGGAAAGCAAGAGAAATTCGAAGCACAAGGTTTTGACACACCATCATTTGCTTGAAGATTGAGGGAACCATATGATGAGAAAACCAGGCAGCTTCTAGGATCTGAGAGCAGCTTCGACAAGACCCTGCAAAGACATAGTTCAGTCCTGCCACCATAAGAGATAAATTCTGCCAATCACCTGGATGAGCTTAAAAGCTGCTTCTTCCCCAGAGTCTCCAGGTAAGATTCCATCCACATTGACACCTTGATTTCAGCCTCATAAGATCCTAAGCAGAGAACTCACTTGATCCATGCAGCATGTATTATCTATGGGAACTGGGAAATAATACATATGGGCTGGTTTAAGCTGCCAAATTCGAGGCAATTTGCTGTGCAGCAATCAAAAACTGATCACAGATATTTAAGTTATTGGTGTATTGAATCTGTTGAGCATAAGGTAATTCTCTGCATTATCCAATCTACTGGGGAGGTTAAGGAATAATTTCTAGCCCAGTGATAATCACACATACTTCAAAAGTGCCAATTAAAATAAGCATCATCAAAGTCACAGTGCAGAGAATTCTAACTCTAATTGTAGTGAAGACTAATTGCAAAATAGAGGCAAAAACAGGCAGCCTGCAGTGGGACAGCAACATGAGGTCACATGGCTGTCAGATGGGGCCATACTCAACATGAAGGGCTTGGGCGCAGGAGCTGCCCACTCAGTCCCTGCCCTTTGGATAAGGCAGAACATTCAGTTCCCAGTTCCTCTTAAGGGCAACGACAGGCAAGCACAGTCAGGGGAACTGCAGGTAGAGGTTCTCAATTAAATTGAAATACATTATTATTAAAAAGGGTTTGATGTCATAGACATTCTTTGAGGCTTTGGAGGCAGACAGACTGGCTCCAAAACTGTGATCTTAGCTGGCTTTCAGAATTCTAATTTATTAACTGTGTGTGAGTATGTCTGTGTGAGTGTGTGCAGGTAAGACACCTCCTCCATCAACAATCATGACAAATCTTTCCAGACCACTGGGTTTAAGATATGACTGCATGATTCTGTACTAAGAGACCTGGATCAGCTTGCCTGATTGCTCTAATCCCAGAGCCTAACATAGCGCATGGAACACACGCATCTCCTGACTTTTACAGCAGCTCCCTGTACTCAGGAGCCTCTTACTAGTGTACTGGCGACTTCCTGGATTCATCATCGTTGGCCTTTCTAACATCTCTCAGTTCCTGAAATGTCCTCACAATGGGAGCCTTTGGAAATCCAAGGCCTTGCAAATAAAAAAATGACAGAAACACAAAAATCATCAAAAAAACCAATACAATATTGTAAAGTAAATAAATAAATAATAAAATAAAATTTAGAAAAGAAAAAAATGTAACTGCAGAGATTAATTAGTGAATATAAGGCTTGTATAAGAATATAATAGAAAGAGACGACAGCGGATGAGATGGTTGGATGGCATCACCAACTCGAGGCACATGACTTTGAGCAACCTCTGGCAGTTGGTGATGGACAGGGAAGCCTGGGGTGCTGCAGTCCACCGAGTCACAAAGAGTCGGACACAATTTAGCAACTGACCTGAACTGATAAGGCTGGTAATGTGATTATTTAATCATTCTGTTGAAAATCACAAATATTCAGGATTAAGGAATTGCATCCCCCTGCAAACAGTGGAATTTTCCAATACAGGCCTTAGTGTTCACAGTCATAATATGATCTGACTTCTGACCCTACTGCCTCTCTTCATTCTCAGCCCGAATCTTTGTCTCCTCTTCCTCTTTTCCCATCTTGCACTGTACATGTACTCCATGGATACTTCTAATTCAGAAAGTACACTTCTTTTTTGGTTTGTTTTCCTGTGAGGTCCTAAGGGCTGGCACCATGGTTGCTTTCCTCTTTGCTTATCATGTAGGACATACACTGCAGGAAACATCTTAGGCGTCGCTGAAGGTTTGTTGAATGCAACTCTTCTATACTGAAACTTTAACCCCAAAAACATCCATTCGCAACCTGGGGGTAGTAGAGTAGAGGCTTTCTACACAGGTAGCATAGCTGTGGGTTATGAGTATCAGGTGCCATGCAAACTCTTCTAGAAGCTCAGGAGGTTTTGGAGGACATGAACTAGCTCTCACCTCCATGTGCCTCTACACAGTATATGCCACAGTTTTTAGCCCACAGTATGGCAAAATGCAACACTTTCCAGAACTGAGTCATGTATATGCCTTTCCACGTCTGCCACCCCCAAGTATAATGTTATAAGCTTAATACTGTCTGTAAAGGAAAGTACTATTTGTCATGAGAAAGACTCTAAAAATAAACAGAATGATGAGATAGAGAAACAGTATAGAATTTTTCAATTTACATTGGTGACCCTCAAAAACACAAGAATGTTCTTCAAATACTTTTTTAAATTGTGGAGATATGCAGACAATGGATTGTGACAGCAGTTCTAAATCCCAGCTCTGCCACTTCCTCACTCTGTGGTGAGCAAGGCATCTATCCTCCCGGGCCTTAATTCCCTCATTTGTGACACTGGAATAATAGTACTTATGCTGCAGGGATTTTATGAAAATTGTCAGTGAGTTATGAAAATAGCTGACCCAAAGTAGCCCCCAAAGAGATTCTATCATCTCTTCTGATACGTAGTTAGGAAACAGCGACAAGAGAACTAGGATTCCTTTATAAGAACTCTGGGAATTATACACATCAGAAGATTTATCCAAAGCAACAAGTCAAGGAGCTTTCCTGTGAGGTGTACGCTGGTACTAAAAGCAATCTGATCAATGTTAAAATGAAGTTTAGAAACTAAGAGTCTAATTGGTGTCCTCTGCTAGGAGATCTTCTATTTTATGAAAACTGCTAATAAACCCACTGATTTTCAAATGTGCCCTGAAATAAATACCCGAGAAGAAGATGGGGAAAAAAGTAAAGGGGAAGCCATTGTCCACTAATCTCTAATTCCAGAGAATGATGCCTGCCTCAGAACCCACGGCCAGAGCCCCTCTACCATGCTGCTCACTAATGTGCATCATCCCAGAACAGGCAGATTTTACCGAGGTCCTGGAAGACTATGGCCTTTTTCCTGATCCCAATTTTGATTCCAAATCTCACTTGTCTTTATCAAAGGAGCCTGTGAAATGTGCAGAACAGCTTGGTAACCCTGAGAGATCTGTGTTGCTTCTGAAGGAACCGGTCTCGTGGTGCAGTGCTTGGGCCTGTGGGTACACAGCAGCACTGATCAGTAAGATCCTGACCTTCCCTCCTGGGCCAGTTTGAAGTCTTTGTGGAAGGAAAGGGCATCCTGCCAAGAACACGATTCTCACCCAAGGAAACTAGCTCTGCAGCAGAGGACCCTCCCCAGCATACACAATCATCAAAAGTCATGAAGAAGTATAAATAACACTTACTTTGTTCCTTTGCAAGGACTCAAAACAGTCACTTTCCATCTGCCACAGCAGGGGTCAGTGTTGAATATACCAACATTTGATCAAAGGAGCTGGGGCGAAATCTCTGGGATGAAGCACTTCTGCAAGTGATATGAGCCGGGATGAAAGCTTTGGAGAGTGCATCAGTGAAAAAAGGAAGGGAACCAAACAGGACTGCCGGGAGCAGATTAAGTGTGGGGGAGGCGGGTCTGCCTACGCTGTGGGCTTCCCTGGTGGCTCAGTGGTAAAGAACCCACTTGCTAATGCAGGAGATGCGGGTTCAATCCCAGGGCCCGGAAGATCACCTGGAGAAGGAAATGGCAACCCACTCCAGTATTCTTGCTTGAGAAATCCCATGGACAAGGATTCTAGTGGGCTATAGCCCATTTGGTCGCAGAAGATTCAGACACGACTTAGTGACTAAACAACAGCAGCAACTGTCTATGCTGAACTCGCTCTGAGGTGTTATCACCAATGAGCACTGAATTGGGCTCCCACTGGGCGATCTACTGCCAGATCACAGGCAACTCAAAGAATGTCCATGGTCTCAATATTCTCCCTTGTGAAATGGGAATGACAATATTACCTCTTGAGGGTTTTTATTACGATTCAACTATAGAAGATCCATGAAGAGCCTAGCTTGGTGCTGATCTTTGTGTGTACTATGACTCCACAGTAGTCTCAACTTTCGTTCAACTAGTTCATTACCTTCTTTTGCACTCACCATGTTTGATTATATGATTACCTTTTATTCTCAAAGATACAATTTTATTGAAAGAAAATACGTAAAGTACTGCATGTTCTGCACAGCTAAAGCAAAGTCTATTTAGATGACAAGGGCCTGAGTTCCAGAAATGCCACCCTAAGTCAGGCTGGGTAGTAAGCCGAGTGCTAGCCTATGAACTTCCACAGAAAATGAGTCAGACATCTGGCCACACTGACTAGCAGACTTTGCATGGCACTGATAGGTCCATGGTTCTCACACAGATGGTGCCTACTGAGAGAACAGTAGTTTGGAGACAGAATCTTTTCTCTATTAGTGCCACTTTCACAAATTAATTCATTAACTCAGTGAATATTCAGTAGTGTCTCTCCAGCTGTATCAGAAAGTTTGCTGGACCGTGGACTGACAAAGTTCCATGGTTTGACAAAGACAAACAATGGCCCTTGCCCTCAAGGGTATCACAATGTACCAAGGGAGGCAGATACATTCAGTACATAAACTGATATCATCTGCGTGACTACAGCGTGTTCTCAGTAATGTTCTGGGCTGGTGGAGATTGACCAGTGAGCAAGAGAGAAAGATCTCTAAGATCAAAGACTTTGCACCTGGGAACTATGGGGGAGGACAGAGATAAGTACAAACATAACAAAGAAGTAAATAACAGAGTCTGTTAGGTGATAAGTATTGTAACGAAAGGACAACGTAGGGCAAGATAAAGGTGGACGGTGGGAAAGGTGGGTGCACCTGCCAATATACTGTCCAGTGGCCTGGGTAGCCCTCACAGAGAAAGCAAGTGAAAACTGAGCAAGGCCTCCATGGAAGTGAGGGGGTCAGCCAGGCAGATGTGGGTGAGGAGCATGCAGGCAAAGGGAAGAGCTGGGACAAAGGCCCTGAGGAGGGAGCCTAGCTGACATGACCCACAAAGTGCAGAGCCCAGCTGACCTGGAGCTGAGTGACTGAAGGGAGGCTGCTGGGGGTACAGTCAGAGAGGAGACAGGGTCAGATCCTATAGGACCTCAAACGCCTCTCTTAGTGATTAGCATTTGATCAGCACTAGCAAGGGTTTGGGTGCTGAATTTAGGTCAGTAGAGAGGACAGTATCGGTGAAAAAGGGGGACACTGCAGTCAGGGAACCAGAGGGAGTGACCAAAGAAGCAGGAGGAATCAAGAAGTGCTCACGGCCTCTTTGAGAGAGTGGAAACATTCACCTGGACTTGATCTCCATTGACCTTTGTGCTCACACCCTTGATTGTTCACACGAGTGCTGTTCCTCACATAATCACAAACCTAGAAGTCTTGCTTTTATCCCCATGGTTCATTGATTAATCAAAGAGAAAGACTGGGAAGGCATTGTTTTCTTCTGATCACTTGGTGTTTGAGAAGTTTCTACTGAATGCCCTCCTATAGCCCCTCTCTGCACTTGAGGGAAAAAGAGATAATGCAAGGAACACGATGAAGCCTCCCCACATGAAAAGCCACATATGCAGTTGCCTGTGTTCACTCATCTCTCATTTTATATTTGGAATAAACAATTCTTAGGTGTAATAAGAACCATCCTTCATGATCCAAATAGCCTTTGTCACACTCTTTCATTCAATCAATATATCTTGAATCCCTGCTGGATGCCAAGTTCAGGTTGCTGACTCTGAGAACAGGTATTTATTTGGCTGGCCCCTAGCCTTTACATTTTTTTCAAACATGCAGACAGATCATCACAGCGCTCCCTAAATAAAACCATGACAGAATTCAAGTCAAGGGAGCCTGGCAAAAAGAGGAGGGTAATTTAATCGCAGTATAAGAGATGAGTGAGTAATGGTCAGGAAAGCCTTTGCGGGAGGGAGAAATTAATGAGGTAGGTACTTTCATTATCCCCATTTTAAGATGAGAACTATCAAGGTCCAAGATATTCACTGATGGAAGAAACACAAGCTGGAATCAAGATTGCCAGGAGAAATATCAATAACCTCAGATATCCAGATGACACCACCCTTATGGCAGAAAGTGAAGAGGAACTAAAAAGCCTCTTGATCAAAGTGAAACAGGAGAGTGAAAAAGTTGGCTTAAAGCTCAACATTCAGAAAACAAAGATCATGGCATCCGGTCCCATCACTCCATGGGAAATAGATGGAGAAACACTGGAAACAGTGTCAGACTGTATTTTGGGGGGCTCCAAAATCACTGCAGATGGTGATTACAGCCATGAAATTAAAAGACGCTTACTCCTTGGAAGAAAAGTTATGGCCAACCTAGATAGTATATTCAAAAGCAGAGACATTACTTTGCCAACTAAGGTCTAGGCAAGGGTATGGTTTTTCCTGTGGTCATGTATGGATGTGAGAGTTGGACTGTGAAGAAGGCTGAGCGCCGAAGAATTGATGCTTTTGAACTGTGGTGTTGGAGAAGACTCTTGAGAGTCCCTTGGACTGCAAGAAGATCCAACCAGTCCATTCTGAAGAAGATCAACCCTGGGATTTCTTTGGAAGGAATGATGCTAAAGCTGAAACTCCAGTACTTTGGCCACCTCATGCGAAGAGTTGACTCATTGGAAAAGGCTTTGATGCTGGGAGGGATTGGGGGCTGAGAAGAAGGGGACGATCGAGGATGAGATGGCTGGATGGCATTACTGACTCGATGGACGCGAGTCTGAGTGAACTCTGGGAGTTGGTAATGGACAGGGAGGCCTGGCGTGCTGCTATTCATGGGGTTGCAAAGAGTCGGACACGACTGAGCGACTGAACTGAACTGAACTGAAGACTATACAGCTAGTGAGAGAGCGAGATTTAAATTCTAGGGCATTTGGTTAACAAAACACCAACTTTCCCCCACTCATTGACTACTACTAAAATCACATTCCCTGACTCTGCTTCCCTTTAATACATCCAGAAATTCTCGCAGGTATGGGTGGTAACTCTCCTGAAAGCTCGAATCGGCTATAAATACCATAAAGCTCTGAGAAGGTCTGAAATTGTCTCCATCTGAGCTGACATCTGTTCTGGAGAACTCCTCCCTCTTAGAATTGCATTCCACTTCAATTTAATCACAAAAGAGACAATTCTAGCCTCCATGCCCATCTCACCAAGAAAGGTGCCCAACTGTGCAGGATCATTTTTCTAATCTTGCTCTCACTTTCCAATCTGCCTGCTCCTTCCTAACTCAGAAAAAGTGCACAAATATGTATCGCTGACCTGTTGCTCTCAGGGAAGATCTTCTCAGTTTTAAAACATTACATAGAAGCTATGGTTTCCTGGGTGCCTGGATCACCCAGGTAGAAAAAGAAAATGAGAGAGGAGAACATCTGTACCATAAGGGACAACATGTACTGTGTGTGCATCTCAGCAATCTCAGCACACGTGCAATCTGTCATAGTGAAGGGAAGATTACCTTTGGAGTCAGAGTCAAGGTCTGACTCAGTTCAATGTCAATCTCTTCAAAAGAGGTGAAATTCTACTAGGAAATATACCTTCTCTCTTTAGTTTTGGTTGGAATTTGATGGATGGCAGTTAATGGTTGTGTCAGCTAGCTCTTGATGCACCCCACAATTTACACAACTGATTCTTTTGCTCACAATTCTGCAGCTCAATGAGTTCAGCTGGGTTCAGCTGAGCAATCCTGCAGTTCTCAGAAGACTTAATGTATTCGCGGTCAGTGCTCTGTTAGCTAACTGGCTCTGCCGGGGGCTGGATGGTATAGGATGGTCTCACCCACACTTCTGGTAAATGATTCTCTGGCAGCTAGGGTGAAAGCGATGCATGGACCATGGATCTCACATCATTCACCTAGCCCAGGCTTCTTCACATTGCTATCATCTTGTTTCAAGAACAGCAACTGAGGGCAAACCCCAGTGCACAAGCACTTTTCAACTCTCTGCTTGCTTCACACATGCTGTTGTCCCATCAGACAAAGCAAGCTCCATCGCCAAGGCTATGACAATGTGGGAGGCATGCACGTATCACAGCTGTCGCTGTAACAGTCTACTACTACAGTGGCTCAAAAACAACCCTGCTCATCAGTGCAGTAGCACTGAACTATAGAGAAACCACACAGTGGAGTGCTAGTCTTTCAAAAAAGATTTCTATTCTGGTTTAGAAAAAGTCAAAACTGTCTTGCCCTATTGTTTTAACAGGTGGAAAATACAATTATTTTATGAAAATCAGGGGAAAAAACTAATCTGTAAATATCCTTGGCATTGTACTAAACCTGCAACTTGTGGATCTCATTATCCAGAAATATGCTATGACTTTGCCAGTAGGAATTCACTCTCTACCTCCTTCCATATTATAGTGTGTTGCCTCTCCTCTACCTTCCAAAAACTATGCCCTACCCCCAGCACAGACATATTCAGTTCAGTTCAGTCGCTCAGTCGTGTCTGACTCTTTGCAACCCCATGAATCGCAGCACACCAGGCCTCCCTGTCCATCACCATCTCCCGGAGTTCACTCAGACTCACGTCCATCAAGCCCGTGATGCCATCCAGCCATCTCATCCTGGGTCGCCCCCTTCACCTCCTGCCCCCAATCCCTCCCAGCATCAGAGTCTTTTCCAATGAGTCAACTCTTCACATGAGGTGGCCAAAGTACTGGAGTTTCAGCTTTAGCATCATTCCTTCCAAAGAAATCCCAGGGCTGATCTTCAGAATCGACTGGTTGGATCTCCTTGCAGTCCAAGGGACTCTCAAGAGTCTTCTCCAACACCACAGTTCAAAAGCATCAATTCTTCGGCGCTCAGCCTTCTTCACAGTCCAACTCTCACATCCATACATGACCACAGGAAAAACCATAGCCTTGACTAGACGGACCTTAGTCGGCAAAGTAATGTCTCTGCTTTTGAATATGCTATCTAGGTTGGTCATAACTTTTCTTCCAAGGAGTAAAGCGTCTTTTAATTTCATGGCTGTACTCACTATCTGCAGAGATTATGGAGCACACAAAAATAAAGTCTGACACTGTTTCCACTGTTTGCCCAACTATTTCCCATGAAGTGATGGGACCGGATGCCATGATCTTCGTTTTCTGAATGTTGAGCTTTAAGCCAACTTTTTCACTCTCCTCTTTCACTTTCATCAAGAGGCTTTATAGCTCCTCTCAATTTCTGCCATAAGGGTGGTGTCATCTGCATATCTGAGGTTATTGATATTTCTCCTGGCAATCGTGATTCCAGCTTGTGCTTCATCCAGCCCAGCATTTCTCATGATATACTCTGCATATAATTTAAATAAACAGGGTGACAATATACAGCCTTGACGTACTCCTTTTCCTATTTGGAACCACAGACATATTACATGGGTGTAATCTAATGTGGAAATGGTGGAATAGACTATAAAACGGCATCTCTGGTAAGACAAGGAGATAGTACCTGGCAATTGTGAAGCAGACCTGTGATGTAGCTGCAGCCTGTTTGGTCCACACCTCCCTGCAGACAGAAGGAAATGGCAACCCATTCCAGTATTCTTGCCTGGAGAATCCCATGGACAGAGGAGTTGGCAGGACATGACTCAGGGACTAACACTTTCAAGTCCTAAGCAGATAGTGAAGGACAGGGAAGCCTGGTATACTGCAGTCCATGGGGTCCCAGAGAGTCACGACACGACTAAGTGACTGAAAACAAGAAAGTACTAAGCAAGAAATGAATAATAATAATCCCTGCAGACACCAGCCAATCTCCCAACTTTGCTAAAGTGCCTCTTGATTTACTCAAATATCTTTTAAAGCTGAGTATGAGTTTTATCATTTTACAATGTCCTAACCATATTTTTAGGATTCCTTGGTGTTTCATTTACTTTGTAGTGGTTGATACTACTACTGTGATGTGATCATTTACCCATTCTATTTTCTACAGGATTATTGCTGGCATACATGAAAGCTCTTGGGATTTTAAATTTTAATATTGATTTATTTCTCCCACTTAAAGAAGTTTATTTTTACATCATTTCTCAGGTGTTTCCCAAGAATATATTCCTCCTGTCTGCAAAAAAGAGAATATTTTCTTCTTTACCAAAATGGCAGGCATTTTTCTCTTTATGATCTCATTACATGGGAAGGAAAATTTTAAATGATATGTAATAACATCGGTGATAATTGATATATTTGCCTAGATTCTGATTATGATGGATTTTGGCTTTGATTTTTTAATTGTGAGTATGAACACACTGAAGAATACATCTTGCTGAAATATATATATATATATTTTTTTTTTTTGGTGGGGGGTAGGGTGGAAGTCCTACCATGCAGCAAAGGAAACTTTCCTGAGCAGGGATCCAACTCGTGCCTCCTGCTTTTAAGTGCAGAGTCCTAATCACTGGATCTCCAGGGAAGTCCTCCTAATTTGTTTTTGGTCATGGCATGTTGCATTCCGCCAAATGTTCTTTGATCATCCATACATCATTGAAATATGGTCATTAGAGGTAGTATGGCTATTGGTTCAGGTGATACTCTGTATATCTCTTATCTTTTTCTTCCTATAGTTTTGTTCTATCATGGCCACATACTTTTGTCATATTGTGCTCAAGATATTGAGGATAGTCTTGCCACCAGGAACAGAATCATCTTTATGGGCTATTTGGGTATACACGGAGTGGAACAGACCCTGGGAAGCTGAACAAACTTGTTATTTAAAAACCAGACTGTATGTTTCATAACCATTTTCCACATACCTTTCCGATTCAATTTCCCCTTGAGGAATGGATTATTTCCTGGGAAAGGTGAGTTGTCATGATCCGGCTTGCCTGATGCCAGCAGAGCGTCTGCAGGTAAAAGAGACAAAGATGCCTAAGTTGCAATAAGGCAAAATGTGGGGGACATCAGAGGTCTTCTCCATAAGGTTACTGTGAGAGCAGGGAAACAATCAGAAGAAATAAAATGCAGGGGGAAAGCTTTAGGTTGTTAGATCTGGGGTCATGGGAAGGCCACTTCTTGGCCAAGGGTATAGGATGGCTAGACCCACTCCAGTATTCTTGCCTAGAGAATCCCGTGGACAGAGGGGCCTGGTGGGCTGCTGTCCACGGGGTCGCACAGAGTCGGACAAGACTTCAGCGACTTAGCATGCATGCATGCATTGGAGAAGGAAATGGCAACCCACTCCAGTATTCTTGCCTGGAGAATCCCAGGGACGAAGGAGCCTGGTTGGCTGCTGTCTATGGGGTCGCGCAGAGTCAGACACGACTGAAGCCACTTAGCAGCAACAGCAGCAGACAGAAGTGAGAGATCACCAAGTGGCCTTGCTGGAGTCCCAGGCCAGGAGGCTTCTGAAACTCAAAATGTAAAATGTGAAGGGACTGCCAGAGGCATGTTTCCCAAAACCTCAACCAGTGCTTCCCAGTGAGAAAGAGAGAGACCTGTGGAGTGTGTGAAGGGGAGAGATTCCTGCTTTGGGTGGCTCTCCAGCTGTTGGGTGAATATGACCTAAAGTGCAAAGGTCTGAACCAAGTAGGTGAGGAGTTTACTGATGACGAAACCAGAGACCAGAGGTTAGGTAAGATGTCAACAGGGGTAGGTTCAAGAAATCTGTTCAGTCATGGACTGTGCCAAGGTGCCTGGCCAAGTGAAGAACCTGTTGAAAAAACAAAACTGCACGAAATGACTCAGCAACGATTCGGTATCTTTCGCCCAATACCTAGGATCATCTTGACAAAACCGAGGCCTTCCTATAAGTAAGCCGGTACTCTTCATTGTGCAAGATGACTACGACCTTATGCACTTGACCATCCGTCTTGTGGTGCTGTGTGTAAAATGATTACCTGTGTGTTTTCTGCGACCTGCTGGAGAGGGTGAAGAGAAACGTCAGGCCGCGCCACAGCCACGTCTGGGTCAAAGGCACACGTGGAAACAAGCTGGCCTAGGTCACAATGCGGTGCATTTCACCCTGGGGGACGGCCAGTCCCAGCCGGAGAAGTGCCAGGCGCCTGCGCTGTGCGCCAGACGAGCCGGGCGCTGCGGGAGCCGCGAGACCCCCGCCCTCCGACGGGAACGCGCACGTGCCTGGGGACGCGGACGCGCGCGCGAATGCGCATCACCTTGCTCAGCCTCAGTCTGGGCGGCTGAGGAGGGAAGGAGGGACGGACGGAGACGCGCACCAGAGACGCGAGTGGGCTCTTCGCAGAGTGGCGGGCTCGGGGCGGAGGCGGGGATGGGGCGGGGGCGGTGCCTCCTCCACGCTGGCGTCTGTGCCCGGGACCCCCGGCCGCGCAGGGGACGGACCGACTGACGTACCTCGCGCGCCCCCGCCCCCGTCCCCGCCCCCGCCTTATCTTCCCCGAGCTCCTGGGGCTCATGGGCTGAGGCCCCTCTCTCTCACTCTCAGCCCCTCCCCGCGGCTCTTTCTCTCCCCAGCACCTTGGAGCCCCTCGACCCGGCGGCGGCGGCGGGGACCTGAGCGGCGGCGGACGGCCTCGAAGATGAAGTGCAAGCCGAACCAGACGCGGACCTACGACCCGGAGGGGTTCAGGAAGCGGGCGGCGTGCCTGTGCTTCCGGAGCGAGCGCGAGGACGAGGTGCTGTTAGTGAGTAGCAGTCGGTACCCGGACCGCTGGATCGTGCCGGGCGGGGGCATGGAGCCCGAGGAGGAGCCGGGCGGTGCGGCCGTCCGCGAGGTGTTTGAAGAAGCGGGAGTCAAGGGGAAGTTAGGCCGGCTCCTGGGCATCTTCGAGCAGAACCAAGATCGCAAGCACAGAACGTACGTGTATGTACTGACTGTCACTGAGATTCTGGAGGATTGGGAAGATTCGGTTAGCATTGGGAGGAAGCGAGAGTGGTTCAAAGTCGAAGATGCGATCAAGGTTCTCCAGTGCCACAAGCCCGTGCATGCCGAATATCTGCAAAAACTAAAGCTGGGCGGTTCCCCGACCAATGGAAACTCCGTGGCCCCGTCCCTGCCGGAGGGAGATCCCTAGTATGTACCGCTCGTGCACAGACTTCTGCTTTCCGCCTACCTGACAATAAATAGTGCCCGGAGCGCCTCTCTTGTTGCCGTGTGCGTTCTCACCGGGAGGAGGGAGGCTTCTTTTGTTTCCTTGGCAGACCTCTGAATCATGCTTGCAAACTGTCTCAGTTGCCAGGCACTCTTTTCAGGCACTTTGCACGTTTTTCAGATGCTTTCAAAATCGCTTCTTGGTAGCACTATAACACATTTCAGAAAGCCAAAGCCACGTGGGTTGTTTTTTTAAGTTGCCTTAACTGCTCATCAGATTTTGAGGTCAATGTGTGTGTGTGTGAACGTGTATGGGCGCTGTGGTTTGTTTGGTTTTTTTTTTTTATATTTCACACTTATGTGTGTGTATGGGTCTTCATGTGTACTTTTGGTACCAGTCTTGTGGTTTGAGTTGTATTGAGGTCCTTTAAAATCTGATCACCTTGCTTGTGGGCCTTTTCATTAATTTTTTTCTTAAGTTGTTTTCTCATTCACAGCATTCGCCCTTGTCAGCAAGCCCTTCTGTGAAGAGAATTGGTTTGAAGGACGAATTTTGAATTTCAAAAAGTTATTAGAAATTTTACAGCGTGTGCTCTTTCTGTATTGAACAATAATTGTATATTCAGATATGTGATCTAATTTCCCCTTTTCAGAAATTGCTTTATTCATTTGTAGATAATTCGAGTTTCAGAACATTTTCACAACTGGTATTTTTTTACTTCTTGCTTGAAATAGCCATTTCCCATTTAGCCCAAATGTAGCTTAGCAGAATATTATTTTATAGAGTAAACACACTCTTGGGGTGATATTGTTATGTACGTCTCCTGTACATATTATGAAAACTGTATTCCGACTGATTTAGCATGCTCAACTCCAACTCATATTTCTCTTTTCTCAGTGCCCTAGAACAACTGTGGTTCTCTCAGTATAAACTAGTCTTTGAAAGAAAGTTTGCGTATTTGAATTTGTGATAGTCCACTTAAACTTATCTGAATACCAGTAGTCAAAACAATGGAATATTATGTTGTAATTAAAATCCAATTGAGGGAGTTAGCCTTCTTGATATTCAGCTATTACACACTTCTCAAACTGTTAGGATGCCTGAACAATCTCTCATAAAGTTTTAGGATAAAAATTCTGTGTCACATAATAAACTTTTTTGGCAACAATTTAAAAATACTTAGATTATCTTCAATATTTGCTTGAAATCAGGGATCCTATCTAGAGTATATAGGTCTGTCTTCTGGGACTACCTTTATTTCTCTAGCCATAGTAAATAGGTAGATATAAAGCCTACTTGGTGAAGTGGGTATTGGTAGGTAGAAATATCTTACCTAATTTTTAGGGCAACCTGAATTGTCATATCTCTTAATCATTATTGATAGATATTTTGTGTCCGTCAATTAACTTTTGGAAGGTCACTATTATGCACTCCCTATTAAGAACTTGAAAATTTAGCAACTTGGAACTCTATCTTTTCTCAAGAACGTTAAGAAAAAGCCTACTTTGTGAAGAGAGTATGAGTGGGGGATATTTTTATTTAACATCTTAAAATATTCCACAAATAGATAATATAAGTGGTAATCACTGTAATTTAAACCCTTTTTTCTTCTACAAATTAACAAAAACACAGTCACTAGTAGAATTGAATATTCTGTTTTCTTTTAAAACTTTGGTGCCAATTTTTAAAATAAGATCTTTACCATACATAAATATGTCTAAATAAAAGTATGTGTTGTAATTGACAAAACTAATGTCATAGGAGTGAGTAGAAAATGAATAGCTTTTAAAAGACAAATTATATGATTTCATATTTTAAATTATGTAGGATTAGCAAATATGTGTTTCAAAATTACGTTTTTTTTTTACAGAAAGATGTCTTATTTTTAACAGACTCTCTAAATCCCACTAGTTGACCTTTCCTTTTCTAACAGTCCAAATCAACTAATGATACTTGACATTTTTCAAAGTATACACTAACAGCAGAGAAATTGGATTTTTTAATGACCATTTCATATATAAAACTGCCTCCATCTAAAAGGTTGCCACAGACACCTTGGAAGTTTAACTTACACATGGCATCCTTAGAGATAATAATGCACGATCTTGTTTTGACTTTTCAACTACATATTTGACAAATGTGAAAAGTACAGTGTTGATGTTCATCAGCTCCTTGTTAGCTTGCAAATATGTGTTATATTTAATTCAGAAAAATTTGAATTGGGTTTTATCACTTGCTAGGATTATCTTCAGTTCCCCAGTTATCTTCAGTTTATGCAGTCTGTAAAACTTTTCACTTCTAAATTGCAAAAGAATATTTTATGGTTATCACACACTTTTTAAACATTCAAATTTAAAAGAGCCGTTCTTGTTATGCTTTTGGAGTTTAGTCAAGAAAATATTAAAAAGCCTAAAAATCCTTTCATTTTAAGAGAGAAATCCAAAGAATTCAGCTTAAAAAAGTTGACACAGAAGTAACAAACCAAATTGCATCTAGTTAACCTCCATCCTCCAAGAGCTTGATCCACAGTTGGAATTTTCTTCATGCAGAGTCATTAGTATTACACTAAAAATGTACATATGAGTTTTTCAACTCAGTCCCCTCAAAGAAAACAGTGCATTGATCAAACTTTCAGACATGAGGTAGAAATTTGTTTTCAGCGTGTTTTTAAGACTGGATTTTTTCCCCCAAAACTGGACAAATGTCTTAAAAAACATTTTAAGAAGACACGTTGGAATAAAGATAATATTGATATGTAATATATAGTTTCCCTGGATGCCCAATATATAATATTTTCTAAGGAACTTGTTTTGTTGATCAGATCAGTTAAAAGAAGTAACTCTGAAAGGTATATGAGGTGGCTATACATATTTTGAATTCTGTTGTATGGTTTACTTTGAAAGAACTGTAAATATTTCAACATTTTTGTATTTAGAAACATCAGATAAATATTGGTGAATGTGTGTGCATGCACATGTGTAAGCAACAGAAATAGACAGCTTCTGAAGTCTTAGCATCATTAGAGGGCCCTTCTGGGACAGAAGGGTAAAAGGGCTCTGAAGCTGGAGCTGCTCCTCTCATTTCCATTTAAGGGGAATCCAATTGTAAGAAAGAGCAATTCCTCCATCAGTAGGTGTTAACTGGGAAAAGGAAGCTGAAAATGCTGCTTTAAAGCCTGTAGTACTAACAGCTGGCCAAAGTTTTCTTTTCTGGGTTCCTTTTGTGGAAGCACCAAGAAAAATAGGAAATATTTTCAGCATCATTCCAGTATTGTAATCATCTTTCTAAATGACTAATAGCCTGTTAGACTATGGACTCTTTGAGGACTAGGACCCAGCCTGAATCCTTACATATCCCCAGAGCCTTAGAACAGTGGCTAAAATATGGAGACATCTGTCATTGATCTGATTAGAAATATCTACTATTAGTGTATTCTATAACAAAATACTTGTGTGTTGATTTATTGGCTTTATATTTTAACTAGGACAATCTCTTATTCCTCAGGCTCTTAGGTGGCTTCATAATGGAACTGCATTGGATAATTCACTGAAGGCTTTTCTAATACAAAGTGGTTGATGAACCACACTTCAATAAATACTTGTTGACTAGAAGAATTGATGAACAAATACAACTATTAATGATATATTTTTTTAGGTGAATGGCATAGAGGTTCAGATTTACTTTGAAAGAATCCAGTATATGAACCCAGTGATGCATGGAATTATGAAGACAGTTGAGCTCGTTCACACTCCAAAGGACACAGCTCGTCCTATCCTTTCGGACACTTCCTCCCTGTTGATTGCAATGACTATTCTCCAGGTTGTTGCACTACTTCTGTATCTGTACAGACTTCTAATTTGGCATCTATGGCCTTCTTTGTGCTCTTATGATTATGTGTCTGTATTTCCCACCAGGTTATGTGACCTTGAGTGCAAAGACCTTATTTTCTTCATCTTTTTATAAATCTAGCATATACGAAACCACTTGAAATATGGTAGACATCATTGAAGATTTGTCTAAAAATTAATATTTTGTAATGACACTGAGTGGTAAGGCATTTACCTTCTAATCTGGTGTTAGTACAGTAAATGCTATTTAGGTGATATGTGGCTTTTGTATATCAAGTGTGACACAGGTGTTTAAAGGCTTCTGTGAGATATTAGTAAAAATTCTTCTTTGTATGTCTGTGTCATCCCAGATATTATGTGACTGCTATGGCAGTATGCTATACCACCTATGAAATATTTGCCAAAATTTTGAACCTAAATCTGATTGTGCCTCTAGACAGAACTCCTTATCTGTAGAAAATACAGGGAACACAGAAACATTACATCACAGAGATGATATGAGCAGAATCAAGACTGCAGGAAACTCCACAGGACAAATGACCTAGTACCTTCAGTGAATGGCCAGAATGAAAGAAATGAAGGATGAACCTGCTGATTAAAAGAGATTTAAGGGACTTAACAACCAATTGTAATATATGGATCTTTTTAGGATCCTGATTTGACTAGACTATAAAATAAAAATATTTTGAGACAAACTAGATAATTTGAAAATTGGGCAACTTGATATTTTATATTAGTTGGAATAATAGTATTGCTGTTATGATATATTCCCAACTATTTACAGTTGAAATGATGTCTGGAATTTGCTTTAAAATAATGTCTGTATTTAAGTGTGTTGGAGGTATTGATGAAACAAGATTGGCCTTGACCAGATAATTGTTAAAGTTGGGTGATGGTTAAATGATGATTCATTATATTAAATATATGTTCCTCTCTACTTTTGTATATTTGACATTTTCCAAAATAAAAAGTTATCAGAATTCTTATTAAAGCTAATATATGAGGCATTAAGAAAAAAGAGGGAGAAAAATTTTATATTTAGAAAATGTTGGCTCTGGTGTGCCATTTCGGGCCAAATAGGTCCCCCAAAAAGAAAAGGGGTCATACCCTGATATAGCTAGTGTTTCCATTGCTACAGACCATTCCTGGGAGTTTTTTCTCTTAATTTGGCCCACTAAAATAGTAAAAATTAAATTTTTATGTAACAACACACACACGGAGAGTCCAGTTTATGTCAATGTGAAAAACCAAAGGGGTGAAGTCTCCAAGGGAGCAATTTTATGAAATTATAAAAATCCACAAAATATTTTTATTAGTGTTATAGAAGAATAATGGCTACAGATGTGTTAGTTGCACATTTGTTAAAGTCATACTTGAAGGTAGGTGACACAGGAAAGTAGTTGACATTCTTGACTGCAGTGAACCATTTTGTGTTTCACAGATTGTAGATATTCCTTACGTTTTGAACTGTGCTTAGAATTCTGTAAAAGCTAAAACCTAGGTCAGAGTTAGTGAAGCTGTACTGAACTCATGAGGTCTGTCCTGACTTATTTGTGGAGCAGCAGGCAGAAAGTGAGAACAACATTGGAGGTACCTTTTAGGGAAAATGCAGCAACAGCTCATTCACTCAGTCATGTCTGACTCTTTGCAACCCCATGCACTGTAGCCCGCCAGGCTCCTGTGTCCACGGGATTCCCCAGGCAAGAATGCTGGAGTGGTTGCCATGCCCTCTTCCAGGGGCTCTTCCTGACCCAGGGATCGAACCCGGGTCTCCTGCACTGCCTGCATTGGCAGGTGGGTTCTTTACCACTGAGCCTCCTGGGAAGCCCCTAAACACCTTCATAAGTGTGAAGGGCTGTGAAGATGAAGCTGCCCTTTCTACTCCTTACTGCCTTCTAGGTTGTATTCCAATCCTAAGAGCAAGCAGTTCCCCCAGAAAAAAACTGTTTCTTGGAAAAGAAGAGATGAAAGGTTTATCTCAGAGGCCTTTATTACACACAGCTGGGCAGAGCTTTCACTTTCAAGATTCCCCTGTTAGAAGCAACAAAATTCCATAAACTTTTTCATTTATACCTTTCCTGAAAGTTATTTCCTAGCTTAAATTTACTCTACTTTTAGCCACTTTTTTAAACTTTTAATTGAAGGATAATTGCTTTACAATACTGTGTTTTCTGCCATATGTCAGCATGAATCAGTCATAGGTATACATATGTCCCCTTACTCTTAAACCTTAGTCCCACCTCCCACCCTTCTAGGTTGTAACAGAGCAACTGATTGGAGCTTCCTGCATCATCCAGCCAATTTTCACAGGCTATCTATTTCACATGTGGTATTTTATATGTTTCCATGCTACTCTCTATTCATCCCACGCACTGTGTCCAAGTCTGTTCTCTCTGTCTGTGTCTCCATTGCTGCCCTGCAGATAGGCTCATCAGTACCATCTTTTTAAATTCCATATTGTTGTTGAGTCGACAGTCATGTCCCGCTCTTTGTGACCCCATGGACTGCAGCATGCCAGGCTTCCCTGTTCTCAACTATCTCTTGGAGTTTGCTCAAACTCATGTCCATTGAGTTGGTGATGCCATCCAATGATTTCATCCTCTGTTACCCCCTTCTCATCCTGCCCCCAATCTTTCCCAGCATCAGGGTCTTTTCCAGTGAGTCAGCTCTTCACATCAGGAGGCCAAAGTATTAGAGCTTCAGCTTCAGCATCAGTCCTTTCAATGAATATTCAGGGTTGATTTCCTTTAGGATTGACTGGTTTGATCTTGCAGTTCAAGGGACTCTGAAAAGTCTTCTCCAGCAACACAATTTGAAAGCATCAGTTCTTTGGCATTCAGCCTTCTTTACGGTGCAGCTCTCACATCCACACATGACAAGTGGAAAAACCATCCCTTTGACTATATGGACCTTTGTTGGCAAAGTGATGTCTCTGCTTTTTAATACTCTCTCTATGTTTATCATAGCTTTTCTTCCATGAAGAAAAGAAATTAATTTTCTTTTAATTTCATGGCTGCAATCACCATCTACAGTGATTTTGGAACCCAAGGAAATAAAATCTGCCACTATTTCCATTTTTTCCACATCTGTTTGCCATGAAGAGATGGGAACAGATGCCATGATCTTAGTTTTTTGAATGTTGAGTTTTAAGCCAGCTTTTTCACTCTCCTCTTCTCACCTTCATCAGGAGGCTCTTCAGTTCCTCTTTGCTTTCTGCCATAAGGGTGGTATTATCTGCATATCTGAACTTGTTGATATTTCTCCCATCAATCTTGATTCCAGCTTGTGCTTCATCCAGCCTGGCATTTTGCATGATGTACTCTGCATATAAGTTAAATAAGCAGGGTGACAATATACAGCCTAGACATACTCTTTTCCCAATTTTGAACCAGTCTGTTCCATGTCCAGTTCTGTTACTTCTTCCAGTAACAAGCACTTATAACTTCTTAGCTTCATAAAATACAATACTATGGGATATTTGCTCAGGTGCTGAACTGGCCACACAGCTGCATTTAATAACTTACTGCTGCTGCTGCTGCTAAGTCGCTTCAGTTGTGTCCAACTCTGTGCCACCCTATAGACGGCAGCCTACCAGGCTCCTCCATCCATGGGATTTTCCAGGCAAGAGTACTGGAGTGGGTCGCCAGTGCCTTCTCCGAATAACTTACTGAAGGCATCCCAGATACAAATGATTGAAAGAAACAACCCTCAGTATTCATTATGTTGAAGAACTGTTGATTAAATACATGTATACTAATTATTTTATTTTATGGATAAAAGATAAATAGCAATCAGGGTTATATGATAACAAATTCACACATATAAGTCAAGCCAAGGCCATGACCTGACTGATTGGACTGGTAAAGATACAGTGAGCTACTTTTAGATTTAGATAGTTTATTACTTAAATATACAGTGGAAAGATGAATGAGCCACAGGTTCCAGCTCCCCAGGTCCTCAACCCACATCCCCTAAAAGACAAGAAACAAAAGGGGCTGTGTGATGATAATGCAAATTTTAGGATACACCATTACTAAACAGGCATACCTAGACTGCAGCTGAGTGGTTTTATGTTCTGTAACTGTTTTAAGGGGCACAGGACAAAAAGCCCAATACCTCATCAGAAACTGGTATGTGATGAGAAACTGCCTCATAATATACTACCAGAGGAGATGAGGTGTGTGGTATGTGGTCATGTAGCAGCTCCTTAACAGCGTTCCATCTCCTCATGTTCTGAAAAGTCACCAAGCATTTAACCAAGATTGAGATTAGCTGCAAGTTCAAGCCTGTATAGATACATGCAAGGTTGCCAGGTCACCATGGAGGAGCTATTCCCCTACAACTCCACTTTCCCCTCCTATGTCCAGCTAGTAATTCTTTCTGTAAGCACAGACCAACAGTCATGGCCACTCTGAAGATGCACGATGGACCTCCATCCAAAATTTGGTTCAGATGTTGAGGCCGATGATACCACTAACACACCAATAGGATATTCAAAAATTTATTACTCATGGAAAAGGGCTTTATGGGGAGAGCAGGATAGGCTTCGAAAGCTGTTTTGAAAATGTCTTGAGAGAACAGAGAAAGGAGACTGACTTGGATTTTTATTGCAGATAAATGGTAGGGATAAAGTGAGTGTTGCAATGCACAGCTACACACACTCCTGAAGACTAGTGAGTCCCAAATTTGCATTGTGGGCTGGCATCTGAGAAATGAAAGAACCAATGGTGCAGTTTCTGTCCAAAGGCTAGCAGCCTGAAGACCCAGAAGAGCTGATGGTACATTATGAAATCTGAAGGTCACCTGCTGGAGAATTCTTTCTTGCTTGGAGGAGGTTGGTTTTTTTGTTCCATTTAGGCTTCAGCTAAGTGGATGAGGCTCACCCACATCATGGAGGGCAAGCTGTTCATGCAAAGTTCACTGATTTAAGTGTTTATCTCATCCAAAATACCCTCCAAGTTGACATATAAAATTAACTCTCGCAAATCTACCCCCCCCATCAACTTGGCACTCATAAACATCTCCTAAAGTCATACTTAATCTCCAAATGAAGATAACAAGGTCATCTTTCCACCTAACGTGATACAAGGATCCTGTGTATACCAAAAATAGACTCTTTCCCCAGAAGAGGAGGTAAAGTCCTTGAGTGATCTTTACTCTTCCTTCTTCTTGATATCCTGTAACTTAAATACTATGATGCAAAATTAATACTGAAACACTATGAAATAAAGTGAAGACACCTTCACTTTATTTACTTTATTCACTTTTAATGTTACACAAGGGGTTAATAGAGGGAAGAAAATGTATTATACACAGACAAACATACACATAACATACAACAAAATAAGGAAGAAATAAGACAGTTACATTCCTCATTATTAAAACAGGTCATGTGGTCATGGCTGGTATTCATAAATACCTTCTTCCTCTATTCCATATTCCCTTTGCCTTCAAGAAACACCTAAAATGGTTGTGGTTCTTTACCTGGTGGGGTGACCCAAACCTTCATTCTCAAAAGGTCTGGACCATTACTAATCCTGACTGGAATGAGTTGTTATAGTTTTCCATTTACTTTAATCACCAAACATACCATACTAAGAGATACTCTAGGGCATCTCCTGTATTGCAGGCATGCTCTTCCTTCCCTGTTATATAAAGTAGCAGTCCAATTTCCCTTTGGTAGTCAGGATCAATTATCCCAGCCAAAACTAACTTTGCTGACTGACTCAGAGGCATGAGGAGCCCAAAATGGGGAGATTGCAGTCTTAACTTCTAGTTCAATGGAATCATTGTGTCTCCTGGAGGAGCTAAGACCTCTAGGTGAGCAGAGCATAATGTGAGAACAGGAAGCAAAACTTTTGCTAATGGGTCACTAAGGGTAATAAGAGAGGTACTGCCATTTCCACCCCTTGATTCCTGGACCTATAAATCCTAGCTATGGGAGAAAATGCATATGTTGATGCTGAATGAGAGCACATACAGCCTCCTGGAGAAGCTGCTTGCTCAGGCCTACAAAATATTTACTAATTTCAAGATATTGTTCCTCAAAGCGTTGTTCTGTACTCCAAAGCTGGCCATTCCAAAGCAGACCAACTGCTTTAAGATTGTGGGGACCGCTTTAAGATTGTGGGAAAACCAGTGAATTTCATGGGTGTGGACCCACTGCTGTACTTCATTTGTAATGAAGTGAGTTCCTTGATCAGAAGCAATGCTATATAGAATATGATGATGGTAGAAAGGCATTCTGTAAGTCCATGGGTAGCAGTTTTAGGAGAAGAACTAAGCGTAGGGAAGGTGAGCCTATATCCAGAGCAAGTGTCTATTCCAGTAAGGACAAAATGCTGCCCCTTCTGTGATGGGGGTGGTCCAGTGTAACCAACTGCCATGAAGGTGGCTGACTGATCATGCTGCCATATAGGGGGCTCTGTGTTGGTCTCTGCTGCTGGCAGAAGGGTCATTGAGTGGTGGCCATATTCAGGTTAGCTTTAACTAATAGACATCCATGTTGCAGAGTCCGTGCACAACCCCCATTGCTCCCACACTGGCCACTTTGTTCATGAACCTGTTGGGCAGGGGTGTCTGGCGAAAGAGGCTAACTGGTGTCCATAGTGTGGGTCATACTATCCACTTGAATATTAAACTCCTTCTCTGTTAAGGTCATGCTTTAGTGAGCATTCACATGGGATACACTTATTTTCATGGTTTTTGCCCACTGAGAGAGGTCTATCCACATAACTCTTCCCCAGATTTCCTTGTCATCAGTTTTCCAATCATGTTCCTTCTAAGTGCCTATCCATCCAGCCAAGCCCGTGGCCACAGCCCATGAATCAGTATGTCTGGCCATTTCTTCCAAGCAAAGTGAACAACCAAGAGCACTGCCCAAAGTTCTGCACACTGGGAGGAATTTCCTTCACCACTACCACTCAGGGATGGCTGTAGTGCTGTAGCTGTCCACTTTAGGGTGGTATCTGCATATTGTACAGAAACACCTATAAACCAAGCCTGAGACTGTTCTTCCTCTGTCAACTGATAGTAGGGAACTCTGCATGAGGCCAGAAGTGCAGTCGGGGAGAGAAGGCAGTGTAGGAGGAGGGGTACCATAGACATTTCAGCCACTTCTTTGTATAATTTACTTGTGCCTTCAGGGTGCGTCTGGGACTGATCACATATATACTAATTCCATTTGAGGATGGAGTGTTGCTGTGTACACCCAACTTGGCTTGGTGCATCCATTCCACCATGAAAGTGACTTGGTGGCTATAGTTAAGCATTCAGTCTCTCCTAAGGCCTTGCAGCAAGCTAACAACTTTTCTCAAAAAAGAGAGTAGTTATCTATGGGTGATGGCAGGACTTTATCCCCAAATCCTAAGAGCCTGTGTGGTAATTCACCCAGAGGAACCTGCCAAAAGCTCCAAACAGCACCCCAATCTGTCACTGACAATTCAAGCACTCTTCAATTTCCTACATGATATGGCTTAAATGGCAGAGCAGCCTGGACTTCTTGCAGAGCCTGCTCTTATTCTGGGCACCACTCAAAACTCGTACTGTTTTTGTGTCATTCATAAACTGGCCCAGAGTAACACACCCAAATGAGGAATATGTTGGCTCCAAAATCCCAAGAGGCCCAAGAAGCATTGTGCCTCTTTTTGGTTGTGGGAGAGCCAGATGCAACATCTTATCCTTCTCCTTAGAAGGGTATCTCAACATTCCCCACTCCACTGGATTCCTAGAAATTTCACTCATGTAAAGTAATCTTTAATTTCTGTCAGATTTATTTCCTACTCCATGGCACATAAATGTCTTATCAATAAGTCTAGAGTAGTTGCTACTTCTTGCTCACTAGATCTAATCAGCAACAAAATACTCGCAAACAGAATCCAACAACACATAAAAGGATCATACACCATGATGAAGTGGGGTATATCCCAGGGATGCAAGGATTCTTCAATATTCATGAATCAATCAATGTGATACCCTATAGTAACAAACTGAAAGATAAAAACCATATAATTATCTCAATAGGAGCAGAAAAACCTTTTGATAAAATTCAATACCCACTTATGATTAAAAATTCTCCAGAGAGTGGGCATAGAAGAAACCTACTTTCACATGAAAAGGGAATAAATATATCACAAACTGACAGCAAACATCATTCTCAATGGTAAAAACCTGAATGCATTTCCTCTAAGATCAGGAAGAATACAAGGATGTCCACTCTTGCCACTAATATTCGACATAGTTTTGGAAGTCCTAGCTATAGTAATCAGAGAAGAAATAAAAGGAATACAAACTGGAAAAAAAAAGAAGTAAAACTGTCACTGTTTGCAGTTGACATGATACTATACATAGAGAATCCTAAAGATGCCACCAGAAAACTAGTAGAGCTAATCAATAAATTTCAGTAGAGTTGTAAGATACAAAATTAATACACAGAAATCTCTTGCATTCGTATACAAAAGCAATGAAAAAACCAGAAAGAGAAATTAGATAGTCCCATTAGCTACTGCAACAAGAAGAATAAAATAACTAGCAATAAACCAACCTAAGTAGGCAAAAGACCTATATGTTGAAAATTATAAGATACTGATGAAACAAATCAAAGAGGACACAAAGAAATGGAAGCATATATCATGTTCTTGGATTGGAAGAATCAATCTTGTGAAAAGGGCTATATTATTCAAAGTGATATATGGATTCAATGCAAGTGCTATCAAAATATCAAGGGCAGTTTTCACAGAATTGAACAAAACATTTTACAAAGGGTGTGGAAACACAAAAGACCTGGAATAGCCAAAGCAAACTTAAGAAAGAAAAATGGAGCTGGAGGAATCATGCTCCCCAATTTAAGACTATACTACAAAGGTACAGTAATCAAGACAGTACAGACGGGGCTTCCCTGGTGGCTCTAGTGGTAAAGAATCCATCTGCCAATGCAGGAGACCTAAGAGACATGGGTTTGATTCCTGGGTTGGGATGATCCCCTGGAGGAGAGCATGGCAACCCACCATGGACAGAGGAGCCTGGCAGGCTACAGTCCATGGGGTCGCAAAGAGTTGGACATGACTGAAGAGACTTAGCACACATGCACGCCAATGCAGGAGACACAGGTATGATCCCTGGTCTGGGAGGATCCCACACACCACAGAGCAACTAATCCCATGCACCACAACCATTAAGCCTGTGCTCTAGAGCCCACACACTGCAACTACTGAAGCTTGTGCACCTAGAGCATGTGCTCTGTAAGAGAACCCACCACAATGAGAAGCCCATACATGGCAACTACAGATTAGCCCCTGATTGTCACAACTAGAGAAAACTCCACATGGCAACAAAGACCCAGCATAGCAAAAAGTAAATAAATAAAATTATATTTTAAAAAGACAGTGTGGTACTAGCACAAAAACAAAAATCTAGATCAATGGAACAGGATGGAAAGCCCAGAGATAAACACAAACACCTATGTTCACCTAATCTTTGACAAAGGAAACAAGATTATACAATGGAGAAAAGACAGTCTCTTCAAGAAGTGGTGCTGGGAAAACTGGTCAGCCGTGTGTAAAAAAATGAAATTAGAACACTTTCTAACACCATACACAAAATTAAACTCAAAATGTATTAAAGACCTAGATGTAAGGCCAGACACTATAAACCTCTTGGAGGAAAACATAGGCAGAACACTCGATGTAAATTGCAGCAAGATAATTTTTGACCCATCTCCTAGAGTAATGAAAATAAAAACAAAAATAAACAAAGGGGATCTGATTAAACTTAAAAGCTTTTGGACAACAAAGGAAACCATAAGCAAGATGAAAAACAACCCTCAGAATGGGAGAAAATATTTGCAAATGAAGCAAGTGACAAGGGATTAATCTCCAAAATATACAAACAGCTCATGAAGCTCAATATCAATAAAAGAACCAAGTCAAAAAGTGGGAAGACCTACATAGACATATTTTCTAAAGAAGGCATACAGCCAGCAAACACATGAAAAAATGCTCAACATGACAATTAGAGAAATGCAAATCAAAACTACAAGAAGAGGTATCACTTCACACTAGTCATAATGGCCATCATCAAAAAATCTACAAGCAATAAATGCTAGAGAAGGTATGGAGTAAAGGGAACCCTCTTACACTGTTGCTGGGAATGTAAATTTACAGCCTCTGTGGAGAACAGTATGAAGATTAGTTAGAAAACTAAAAGTAGAACTACCATATGACCCAGCAATTCCACTCCTGGGCACATGCCCAGAAAAAACCATAATTCAAAAAATATGTGTACCCCAATGTTCATTGCAGCATTATTTACAATGGCCAGGACATGAAAGCAACCTATATGTTCATCAACAATCAAATGGATAAAGAAAAGTGAAAGTGTTAGTTGCTCAGTCATGTCCAACTCATTGTGACCCCATGGATTATAGCCTGCCAGTCTCCTGTCCATGGAATTCTCCAGGTAAGAATACCGGAATGGATTGCCATTCCCATCTCCAGGGTATCTTCCCAACCCAGGGATCCTACTCCAGTATCCTACAATGCAGGCAGATTCTTTACTGGCTGAGCCATCAGGAAAGCCCATGGATAAAGATGTCCCACTCCCACCCTCCCCCTGGTATTCATACATTTGTTCTCTACATCTGTGTCTCTATTTCTGTTTTACAAATAAGATCATCTATATAAAAGACGCTTACTCCTTGGAAGAAAAGTTATGACCAACCTAGACAGCATATTCAAAAGCAGAGACATTACTTTGCCGACTAAGGTCCGTCTCGTCAAGGCTATGGTTTTGCCAGTAGTCATGTATGGATGTGAGAGTTGGACTGTGAAGAAGGCTGAGCGCCGAAGAATTGATGCTTTTGAACTGTGGTGTTGGAGAAGACTCTTCAGAGTCCCTTGGACTGCAAGGAGATCCAACCAGTCCATTCTGAAAGAGATCAGCCCTGGGGTTTCTTTGGAAGGAATGATGCTAAAGCTGAAACTCCAGTACTTTGGCCACCTCATGTGAAGAGTTGACTCATTGGAAAAGACTCTGATGCTGGGAGGGATTGGGGGCAGGAGGAGAAGGGGACGACAGAGGATGAGATGGCTGGATGGCATCACGGACTCGATGGACGTGAGTCTGAGTGAACTCTGGGAGATGGTAATAGACAGGGAGGCCTGGCGTGCTGCGATTTATGGGGTCACAAAGAGTCGGACATGACTGAGTGACTGAACTGAACTGATATCATTTTTCTAGATTCCACATATATGCATTAGTATACAATATTTGTTTTTCTTTTTTTCACTTACTTCACTCTGTACAGCCAGTCTCTAGGTCCATCCATGTCTACAAATGACACAGTTTTGTTCTTTTTCGTGGCTGAGTAATATTCCATAAAATTGAGTTGCATATATGTGGAATCTAGAAAAATGGTATGCTGCTGCTGCTGCTGCTAAGTCACTTCAGTCGTGTCTGACTCTGTGTGACCCCATAGACAGCAGCCCACCAGGCTCCCCCGTCCCTGGGATTCTCCAGGCAAGAACACTGGAGTGGGTTGTCATTGCCTTCTCCAATGCATGAAAGTGAAAAGTGAAAGTGAAGTCGCTCAGTCGTGTCCGACTCTTCGCGACCCTACGGACTACAGCCTACCAGGTTCCTCCGTCCATGGGATTTTCCAGGCAAGAGTACTGGAGTGGGGTGCCATCGCTATAGATGATCTTATTTGCAAAACAGAAATAGAGACACAAATGAAGAGAACAAATGGATACATTTCCCCCAGGGGAGGAGGTGGGGTAGAATGAACTGGAAGATCATGACTGACAAATATTCACTACTATGTATAAAATAGATAACTAATGAGAACCTACTGTATATCACAGGAAACTCTACTCAGTGGTCTGTGGTAACCTAGATGTGAAGGAGATCCAAAAAAGAGGGGATATGTTTATGTGTATGCCTGATTCACTTTGCTGGACAGCAGAAACTGATACACCAGTGTGAAGCAGCTATATTCCAATAAAAATAAAAAATAAAATGCTGAAAGGAAAAAGAAAAACCCTAAAACCTAGGATACAGCAAGATTATCATTTGGAATAGAAGGCAAGATAAAGAATTTCTCAGACAAGCAAAAAGTAGTGGTTAATCAATACTAAACTGACCCTAAAAATGTTAAAGTGTCTTCTCTAAGTGGAAAAGAAAAAGGTGCAACAAGAAGTACTTGTATGAAAGGAAAAATCCCATTAGTAAATGCAAATGTATAGCGGAGGCTGTGGATCAACCATTTAAATAAGCTAGTATGAAGACTGAAATGCTAAGAGTGTAAACTTAACTGCAATTACAATAAGCAGCTAATGGATAAACATGAAGATGTAAAATATGACATTAAAATAGTAAACCTCAGGAGAGAAATAAAAATGTAGATCTTAAACTGTGTTTTAACTTTATCAGTTTAAAGCCAGTAGACATAGATAGATATGGGTCAACATATATGAATCCCGTGGTAACCACAAGTGAAAATTCTACAATAGATAGACAAAAACTGGAGAGAAAGAATCACAAGCATACAACTAAAGAAAATCATCAAACCAGAAAGGAAGAAACAAAAACAAGAAAAGAACTAAGAACTACAAAAATAGCCAGAAAACATGTAACAAAATGACAGTAAGTACATACCTATCAATAATCTTTTTAAACATCAACTAAATTTTCCAAGCAAAAGAAAGAGGGTGGTTGGTTGGATAAAAACAAGAGACTTGATGACCCAGAGGGATGGGATGGGGAGGGAAGTGGGAGGGGGGTTTAGGATGAGGAACACATGTACACCCATGGCTGATTAATGTCAGTGTATGACAAAACCACTACAATATTGTAAAGTAATTAGCCTCCAATTAAAATAAATTAATTAAAAAAAAACAAGAGACTTACTTCCAAGCTTAACATGTGCACAGAAATTGAGGGGATGGAAAAAGATACTTCATGCAAATGGGAAAGACAAGAAAGTTGGGGTGACAATATCCATATTGGACAATGTAGACTTTAAATAAAGTTTATAACTAAAGGCAAAATGGCATTATATAGTAACAAAAGGAACAATACAACAAGAGCATATAACATTTGTTAACATATATGCACCTAAATAGGCTTCCCAGGTGGCGCTAGTGATAAAGATCCCACCTGACAATGCAGAAGACGTGAGAGATGCAAGTTTGATCCCATATACCCACAGGGTTCCATGAGGGATGGGGAGTACACTAAGGGCCTCTGGATATGTCTCATCAAAGCTAACATTAACACAAAGGGATGGGGCGGTCCTCCTTGCTGGCTCAGTACCATCCCTCTTCTCTGTAAAAAAAAGGGTGCAATTTCCCATAATTCAGTACTCACTGCTGGCAACCAGGAAAACCCATCCCACAGTACTTGTTCTCTCTGGGGATGAGGCATGCTCTGCAGTTTCTTTACAACTTTTAAGATCAGGTGCTTGTCTCCTCCATCTCTCGATCTGACTGGAAGGTGCTTTGTCTTCAGGTCCAATTAGTCACAGTCATAGGTTGAATGCACCAGGGAAGCCCCATGGCAGCCCCAACAGGGAGCTTGGTGCAGATCCAACATACTTACACATTTTGTACCATTGTGTAGGTGTGTGCCCAGTCTACAATCATATTGGTCATGACACATCAATGGGCAGAAAGACAAAGAGGTCAAAGGTACTAACATAGGCAATTCCTTTCCATCTAACAAAATTCATGCAAGCTTTGTGTCTTGGGAGAGAACTGTTCCCAGTACTGGAGGTTTACCTGGCTTTGTATACCATACTTTGTTTGCCTGATTACTCACATCCTGTGGTTCTAGCATGACAAGAGAACTTGCAATGGATCACAGAGAGAGCACAAATGCACCTTTCAACATTGAGGTGGCTCCCTTTGGGCCTGGCCAGGTAACTTGCACACAAGGAGGCCAGGCACTTGTCATCCAGGATACTACCTGGAAGTTGTATTGTAGTCCTGCCCCCATGGGGATAAAAGAGCCACCCACCACATGTGGGGTGCCTTTATCTTCCATGGTCAAGTCCAGTTTACTGTTTGTCCTTGTGAAATCCCCACTGGAGCCAGCAGCAGGATATCACCTTGGGTTCCGCTTCCAGGCTTTAACAAAATGTTTGTTGTTGTTACTTGCAACTGTATAGGTGTGGCAGCATGATGCAGGAGAGCCTCCACAGGGGCAACTCTACTCTTGCAGGATTTCTCATTAAGGACCTGCAAAACACCCCCATAGGTGCTGGGCCCATCCCCTTTAGAGAGGGGGATCAATAGACATCTTGTAGGACCTCTTTTAGCAAGCCATTATATCACTCAATCATACCTGCTGCCTGTGGGTTGTACAGGACATGAAATATCCATTGTATTCGCCATATATGTGCCCATTCCTGAAACTCCTTTCCAATGAAATGGTTATCTTGATCACTCTCTATGATTAGAGGACAGTTGTATAGGGCCATCAGGCAGTCAAGTGCCCTGAGTGTATAGCATTGATCTGTGGCCTTAAATGGCCAGGCAAAAGAAAATCTGTGGCTGTGTCTATAGCTGTTAGTGCAAAGCTAGCATTGTCTGATGGAGAAGGTGATGGCACCCCACTCCAGTACTCTTGCCTGGAAAATCCCGTGGACGGAGGAGCCTGGTGGGCTGCAGTCCATGGGGTTGCTAAGAGTCGGACACAACTGAGCAACTTCACTTTCACTTTTCACTTTCATGCATTGGAGAAGGAAATGGCAACCCACTCCAGTGTTCTTGCCTGGAGAATCCCAGGGATGGGGGAGCCTGGTGGGCTGCCATCTATGGGGTCGCACAGAGTCGGACATTACTGAAGTGACTTAGCAGCAGCAGCAGCAGCAGCATTGTCTGATGCTGGCAGAGGCCATATGAAGTCCACTTGCCACTGAGTCAAAGGAAACCCTTCTCTTTACCACTTGTCCATCAGTTGCTGCCTGTCTAGGGGATAGAGGTCCTCTTGGGCACATATGAAGCAGTCATGGCAGGCATCTGCTATCTCTCTCTATGAAATGGGAAGATCCTATCTTTTAGCAACTGCCCATATGGTTTTCGTCCCCACACTGGTGTAGCCAAGCTGCTACCTCATTGTGTGCAGCTTGATCCACCCATCAGACACACACAAGTTTGTCAGCTTCATTATTCCCTGGGCTCACCATAAGGTAGATGCCCAGTCACATATATTACTGCTATGTCCTTCTCATGCCCTAAGTTCCATAAGTCCTGCCCCATGGCTTGGCCCCACAGGGGTCTGTGATTAACCATTGCTGTCTTCCAGAAAGTAATCCACAGTGTCAAGCCTTTATAAACCACACAACTATCTGTATAGATAGTAGGGGAGCTGCTTCATTCTTGGCCACTATTCAGATAGCACGTAACTCATCCCCCTGGCTGCTTTGATCGACTCTGGAATCAAACCACATGGTATCTGTGGTGGGCTGGAAAGCAATGGTGGTCCAGGAGGAGGCCTGGCCTCTACTGGACCCATCAGTATACCAAGATTGAACATCTATCGGAGGTTTACCTTCTTTAAATGGTGACGACTCTGGCTCCATCGTTGTCAGGGTGTCTCCCACTATGTCCACTGTAAATGTAACAGGCCCTAGAAAATGTTGCAACTCTTGTGACAATGGACTGGCATATAAGAAGCTCCTTTGTTCTAGGTATCAGTTCAGTTCAGTCACTCAGTCATGTCCAACTCTTTGCAACCCCATGGACTGCAGCAACCAACTCCCAGAGGTTGCTCAACTCATGTCCACTGAGTCGGTGATGCCATCCAACCATCTCATCCTCTGTTGTCCCCTTCTCCTGCCTTCAATCTTTCCCAGCATCAGGATCTTTTCTAAGGAGTTAGCTCTTTGCATCAGTTGGCCAAAGTATTGGAGCTTCAGCTTCAGCATCAGTCCTTCCAATCAATATTCAGGACCAATTTCCTTTAGGATGGACTGGTTTGATCTCCTTGCAGTCCAAGGGATTCTCAAGAGTCTTCTGCAACACCACAGTTCAAAAGCAGCAGTTTGTCGGTGCTCAGCTTTCTTTATGGTCCAACTCTCACATCCATACATGACTACTGGAAAAAACAAAGCTTTGACTAGATGGACCCTTGTTGGCAAAGTAATGTCTCTGCTTCTTAATATGCTGTCTAGGTTGGTCATAGCTTTTCTTACCCAAGAAATTGTTTACCCAAGTTGACCAACTCTGCCTGGGGATATGATTGATAAGTCGTGTACTCAGTCACACTGGGGGACCCTTGAGGATGACCCTTCTGGGCCACAGGCTGCTCATGCTTTAGCTTCTGCTGCACAACGGGCCTGGCTAACAAGCAGGGACCCACAGTTCCATATTGTTCATTGTCACCATGCCTTATTACCTCACTGTCTGAGGTGCTGAGTTCATCAAGGCTATGCATCTCTTGCTCCAGCATACCCAGACACTGCTCTAGTTCTTCCTCCCATCTCTGCAATTTGTGCACTTGCACAGCATCAAGGAGGGCACTATCCATATTAGCCTCAGGGCAGTCAAGAATATCCGTCACATGGTGCCAGAGGCAGTAGGTGCCGCCTTGCCCAGCAGCCAGGAACTCACCACATGCAATGCCTTTTCAGTACTATCCAGTGACCTGTCCACTGCCTCCCAATCTTCCACCAGGGCCCATGCTGAGAGGACCACAGCCACTGGGTATCACATGCTATACAGTGGTCACTGGCTTCCACCATCCATTGGATCCTCAGGCTCTCCTACCTGCTGGATATCCTGCTGACTACACCAACTGTCTCACTGTTTGCTGAACCCAGGGTAGGCAAGGCATGAGCTGGGAAGCTGGAAGAAAATGTGAGAGGCCAGAGGAACTGCAGACATACTTTACTCGATAATGGTTGATGCAGCTGCAAGGGATTTTTCAGGTGGTGCTTATATAAGTAACATGAACAAACATGCACAGTGCTATGGATGGCCTCAGCTGTTACATAACCATGCAAAATCATTGTTTACAGGATGTGGGGCATGAGCGAGGGGAAGTAGGGTAAGAGAGCCTGACCACTGCCATCTTGGCTAATTGTTATTCTCCTACACTATAAATTTCATAGAAGAACACATAGGCAGGAAACTCTTTAACATAAAGTATAGCAATTTGGTGGGGGGGATCTGTCCCCTAAGGCAAAGAAAACAAAAGCAACAATAAACAAATGGGACCTAACTTTTTTTTTTAAATGAGTATAATTGCTTTACAATATTGTGCTAGGTTCTGCTGTACAACAAAGTGAATCAGCTATATGTATACATGTATCACTTTCCTCTTGAATCACCCTCTCACCCTCCACCCCCACCCTGGGACCTAATTAGACTTAAAAGTTTTTGTACAACAAAGGAAATCATCAACAAAAGAAAAAGACAACCTAACCTAATGAATGGGAGAAAATATTTGCAAAGGATATGACTGATAAGGGGTTAATATTAAAAATATATAAATAGCTAACACAATCTCATACATTAAAAAAATGACTGAAAAATGAGCAGAATATCTGAACCGACATCCTTCCAAAGAAGACATACAGATGGCCAACAGGCACATGAAAGATCCTCAGCATCACTAATCAGCAGTAATAGCTATTAGGTGCATCATAGAGGGTGCTATGAGAACAATAGGTGGAGCACCAATGCAAGATTCAGCTTGGGAACCACAGAATTTTTCCTAGAGGAAACGAAGTCTAAGTTTAGACTTGAAAGTTGAGTAAGAGGTATAAAGCAAAGGGGGCACCCTAGAAAGAAGTTAGCAGGATTCTCTATACATGAGGGACAATCCTCCTGGGATATTTCTCCTTTGTACTCTGCCTCTTGGTGGCGCAGGATTTGTAAATATCTGGATGAGAGTAGCCTGCCACTCTCAGGTACAACCTAGACTGTCCAGCTTTTTATCACATCAGGGTAAACCTCCCCTATTCCCATAAGCGACATCTATCCGCATGGGTCAATGTTTGGCTGTGGGAAGGCTTGGCAGGCCGAGGTCAGATCTCGGCTGAGACAATTGTCTAATTGTCTAATCTCTGGCTGAGACAATTAGAGTACCTTTGACAAACATGAGAGTGAAAATGCCTGGGGTTCTCTAGCCTCTGGGAAAGAAAATTATGGTAAATTGAAAAATACCCCTTCCCCCCAGTATCTGCATCCTAATTCCAGACATGTGGATGTCTCCTTTATCACAAAAGGAACAGTGCATATGTGATTAATTTAATGACCTTGATATGAGAAGAGTTAGCCAGGTGGGCACAATGTGATCACAAGGGTCCTTATAAGAAAGGTCAGTGAAGAGATGTGACAATAGGAGAGAGAGAAATACTATGCTATTGGCTTTGAAGTTGCAAGAAGGAGTAGGCAGTCTTTATAAGCTGCAAAAGGCAAGAAACAGTTTTTCCCCTAGAATATCCAAAACGGAATCAGCCTTGTAGATCTATTTAGATTTCTGACTTCAATAAGTATAATACATTGGGGTTACTTGAAGACACTAAGATTATGGCAACTCGTTACAGCAGCAATAGGAAATTATGTTAAAATCTCACTGCCCTTCTTGACCATGAGGCCCAACTCAGTTCTCAGTGAATGTTGTGAAGTTATCAACCACGTGAAAACTAAGACACTCATCTGGAAAGAAATTAGTCTATAAAAGTGGGTAGAGGGACTTCCCTGGTGGTCTAGTGGTTAAGACCCTAGGCTTCCATTGAGGGGCATGGGTTTCATTCCTGGTCAGGGTACTAAGATCATTAATGCCAAGTGGTGCAGCCAAAAAACAAAACAAAAATGTAGGTAGAGTTCAGGTGTTCCTGTGGTAAAGCCCTTGAAGGCAGTATAGCAGTTTTGCCTGCCCCACCTGTCTGTAGGACACCTGATGGCTACTGACCTCAATGACAGTTAGTGGGTATTGGAATAACGGTTGCTTCTGTTTTGCTTCCAAGGTCATGGCTCTCTTGGGAATCCTGTTTCCTTTTTGGGCACTCATCTCCAGTCTATCCCAGTATTCAGCCTTTTTCTTTGTGTCTCTCCTTTGCAGTCTCACAATACCCCTAAAATAGTGCTAATTCTCAAAAGACTTTCGAGTAATTTGTGTGTATGTCTACCACAGTAGATGGTGATGCTTGAGGAAAAGATCAAGTTATGCTGGCTTTTACCCATCTAGCATCCAGAACACTTCCTGAATCTTGGCATTGAAGGAAACTAAAAATAAACCCAACAAAAGTTTTTAAAACTTAGGAAATTATTGGAAAATGAATTTAGAAATAATATAGACATAAATCCAATTCCCTTCTGCTGTATTAAATAGTACTTCAAATGTGTTCTTGAATTTGCTATCCACCACTTTGGAATACAGAATATTATTCCCCTTTTCTCATATGAGATTTCTGGGACCCAAGAATTTCAGGACCATTTCAGGGTCACAGGGCAGGTGTATAACAGAATGAGCATGGATACAGCAAATTCCATCTGTCTGTGGCTGATCTAAAAAAAGATCTCTTTGGAGAAAGCGCTACAATTCTACAAAATGATACACCAGTAAAGTTATTTTAGGTTCAGAGGGAAGGGTCTCTTGGCCTCATTTGCAACAAGCAAAGGACCACCATGTAAATTCTTAGAACCTTAGCACCTGGCCCCAATATTCCCACCCCTCACCCTGTACTGTGGGGTGTTGACCTGGTCAGATTTGACTTTATGGTTGACAAAGTCATAGGCAGGGTAAGGAAGAAAACTGCAGCCCAGTTGCAAAGCCAAGAGCAGCCCAGGGGTCCTAATCCCCCTGCTCTTGGCTCCCAACCCTCATCCTCACCCTCCCTGCCCCCACCAGCGCAGCCACTTTGTTCTTGGAACCCGGCACCGGCTTGTCCAAGGTCGGGAGCCCAGTGGCTACAAAGAACGCTACTGATACGAAGCCGGAAGGCTAGTGTAGCGGACTCCAAAGATCCATAGCCACATGCGCCTCCCTGGAGCCTGCCGTGTCCTGCAATGAGATACAACTGGGCACACAGCCACCAGCTCTGGGAGACCTTGCAGGAAGCTATGAGGCCTCAGCTGCACTCATATGGCCAAATTTGCTCCACACCTTTGAGTCCACAGGTCTGGTGAACTGCACCAGAGGCTGCTGGTGTAGCACAGTTAAATATGAAGCTCGCGCCTGCAAACCTGTGAGTTCTGGTTTGTTTGCAGTTGCAGACTGTTCAAAAAGTAGCAGCTCAGACACTGCCTCCTCCCAATGTTGCCCTTAGTGCCTGCCCCTCCTGGGCTCAAGAACATCACGTACTGATCCCACACCCACCAGGCGCTGCACAGCTTCTGCAGCAGGTGCGGGATGGAGTTTCCACGCATCCGTCTCTGACCTCTGGATTTGTGGTTTTGCCTCACACTGCCTGGACGAGGGGAAATTTTCCTGAAGGTAAGCCCACAGATACGTGGAGGCTTCCTTACTCTCATACGATTCTACGCTCAGCTTTAAACAATTCAGCAAATTTACTATTTACATGTTGGATGTTTATGGTTCTAGAGACATCTGTTCCAAGTAAGCAGATATCCGCCGTGCCTCTCTGAATCTGCCTTTCACGGTGGTGGTTTGCGCTATATCACCTCGGTTGGCCAATGACTATTTTTCAAATTTGATTCAGTTTTTCCAGAGTCTTCTTGTTATAAGAAAGGGGGTGACGATTTCCAGCTTTACGTGAGTTAGAACCAGAAGTCCTGACTTGTGTGGTCATTTTTGCAATATGTTATCATTAGTATGGGCTTCCCTGGTGGATCCGTGGTTAAAAACAACAACAAAACCAACCAACCAACCAACCAACAAACAAAAACACCTGCCAATGCAGGGAGATGAGCGTTCTATCCCAGGGTCAGGAAGATCCCCTGGACAAGGAAATGGCACTCCAGTATTTTTGCCTGGGAAATCCCATGGACAGAGGAGCCTGGCGGGCTACAGTCTATGAGGTCGCAAGAGTGGAACACGACTTAGAGACTGAGCAACAACAATTCAATTTGCTGCACAATAGAAACGAACACAACATTGTAAAGCAACTACATTTCAATTGTTGTTGTAGCCTGCCAGGCTCCTCTGTCCATGGGATTTCCCAGGCAGGAATACTGGAGTGGGCTGCCATTTCCTTCTCCAGGGGCTATAATTTAGAAATATCATAATAAATTACAGAGAAACAGAAAAGAAGATGAAAGTTGACTCGGGGAGCCAGTGTAGGAATGGGTAGGGTATGTGTGTGAGAGAGCATTTAGAATCAACTGATTTCTGATTTCATTAAAGTCTAGTGTTACTATTTAACTTTTAAGAGCATGCATGTGTGCTATTTTCAAAAAATTAAAGAATAGGTGATACAGAAATAATGTGTGCGGAAAATACATAGAAATGATAAGCATAACTTCAAGATTAACAAAAGTTCAGAAATACATACAATTTCCTTAAATAGTTATTACCTCTCACTTGTTGATGCTATGATTTTGTAAATCAACACGTTTTTCTCTTGATCCCAGCAGGCTTGTGCATTAACTGACGAGTAATGATGTAAAATTTGCCCTTTGCTAAATTTGGGGTAAACAATGCAAAAAAGGGGACCATTTCCCAGATGAAGAAACTCAGGGCTGAAAGATTAAGCAACTTGCTGAAAGTCATACACTGAATAAGTGGTGGAGCTAGAACAGTCACCCAAGTCCTTATTAATTAGCATCTGTGTTAGTGTATCCCTCTACCTTTCCTAGAATGCACTTTTGAATAGCTAGACCTTAATCAGAAAATGGTGTTATTCTTCCACTAGGTTTTGGACTCAAAATTAATGTTGAATGCACAAGGAAAGTTGAGTATGATCATCCCATTCTTTTAATGAATCAAAGATTCCTAAAACAATAAAAAAATCTACTTAGAAGCTAGAAGAAAAGATAGCAAGCTTCTAAAATTACTTAATGAAGGAAGTCTAAACCCTGATTCTAAGACCTAGAAGAGATGGTATACCACACATACATACAAACAGAAAGATAATGGCTCTATCTCTTTAATGAACATAGATTACATTTTTTATCAATAAAACTAGAGTGAATAAAATTCAACAGTATATACAAATCTACCACAACCTGGTAGTTTCCTAGTCATGAGAGCATGGTATAGTATTAGGAAATATTTAAAAATTTTAATAACCATTATATCAATAAGTCAAAGGAGAAAAACTATATAATCATTTGAAGATTGAACAAAGAATTGAATAAATTCAATCAAATGATAAACTGAAGTTTTACTTAGTGTTTATTTACTCTGCTGACAGAATTATGTTAAAATCCTAAATTCTTGGAACTATTTCAGAATTCATACACCATACATTGCACAAGATCCATAGCAGAGTTTAGAGTAATACTACTGAATTTAATTAAATATTTCTGCACTGAAACATAAATATTCACTCCAAGATATATAAAAACTACAGATTGCTTCCTGTCACTTCAGGTCAAGTTTTATGGGCAAAGGCATTAGGAAAGTGAGCTTAGTTTTTGAAGTATTTCCATTTTGGTTTATTTTTAAAATTTTATTTTTATGTGTTTTTTTTAACAGGCAGAAAGCATATGCATTTTATTTAATTTTTTACATGTACATGGGGGCCTTCACAAGAGAATAAAGACACAATATGGTGACCAGAGCAAGAAGGTCTTATACTTTGAATACAAAAAAATAATAAATTTGTAAAAGTATTAACAATACTTTTATGTGTTTTTTAATTGAAGTATAGTTGATTTACAATATTATGTTAGTTTCAAGTACACAGCAAAATGATGCAGTCATATATATATAATGTATGTGTGTGTTAGTTGCTCAGTCGTGTCTGACTCTGCAATCCCATGGACTGTAGCCCACCAAGCTCCTCTGTCCGTGGAATTTTCTAGGCAAGAATACTGGAGTGGGTTGCCATGCCCTTCTCCAGAGGATCTTCCCAATCTGGGGATCAAACTGGGTTCTTCCACACTGCAGGCAGATTCTTTACATTCTGAGCCACCAGGAAAGCCTATATATAATATATGTATGTTTAGGAAGCTGTGGTGTATATATAAATCAGTAGTCTGTTGATGGACATTTGGGTTGTTTGTCTGTCTTGGCTGTTGTAAATGGTGCTGCTGTGAACACTGAGGTACATGTTTCTTTTCAATTAGAGTTTTTGTTATTGTTTTTTAAATTTTTCCAGATATTTACCCAGGAATGAAATTGCTGGATCATATGGTAGCTCTATGTTTAGTTTTTTAAGGGACTCCATAATGTTTTCCACAGTGACTGCAATAATTTACATTCCCACCAACAATATGTAAGGGTTCCCTCTTCCCCACATTCTCTCCCACATTTATTATTTGTAGACTTTTTTGATGATAGCCATTCTGACTGGTGAGAGGTGATACCTCATTGTGGTCTTGATTTGCATTTATCTAATAATTAGTTGTGTTTTCTAATTCTAAAAAACAGCATCTTTTCATGTGCCTGTTACCCATGTGTATGTCTTCTTTGGAGAAATGTCTGTTTAGGTCTTCTGCTCATTTTTCGATTGATTGGGTTGCTTGTTTATTTGATACTGATTTGTATGAGCTATTTGTATATTTTGGATATAAACCCCTTTTGGTCACACCATTTGCAGATATTTTCACCATTCCGTAAGTTGTCATTTTGTTTTGGTGATTATTTCTGTTGCTGTGCAAAAGCTTTTAAGTTTAATTAGGTCTCCTTTACTTTCTGCTTTTATTTTGCCTTGGGAAATTGATTTAAGAAAATATGGCTATAATATATGGCTAAGAATGTTTTGCCTATGTTCTCTTCAGGTGTTTTATGATGTTACATCTTTTTTAATTTTAAATTTATTTATTTTTAAATTGAAGGATAATTGCTTTACAGAATTTTGTTGGTTTCTGCCAAGTAGCAACATGGCATAGGCATACCTATGTCCCCTCCCTCTTGAACCTCCCTTCCATCTCCCTCCCCATCCCACTTCTCTAGGTTGTTACAGAGCCCCAGCTTAGATTCCTGAGTCATATGGCAAATTCCCATTAGCTATCTATTTTACATATGGTAGGGTATTTTTCCATGTTACTCTATCCATACATCCCACCCGCTCCTTCTTCCCCCCTCCCTGCTGACTCCCTAAGTATGTTCTCTATGTCTGTGTCTTCATTGCTGCCCTGCAAATAATTTCATCAGTACCATCTTTCTAGATTCCATACATATGCATTAGTATATGATACTTGTTTTTCTCTTTCTGACTTATTTCCCTCTGTATAATAGGTTCTAGATTCATCCACCTCATTAGAACAGACTCAAATGCATTCCTTTATGGCTGAGTAATATTCCATTGTATATATGTACCACAGCTCCTTTATCCATTCATCTGTTGATGGACATCTAGGTTGCATCCATGTTCTAGCTATCGTAAATAGTACTGCAATGAACATTGGGGTACATGTGTCTTTTTCAATTTTGGTTTCCTCAGGGAAACTGTTACTATATCCTTAGTAGTGGGATTGCTGGGTCATATGGTGGTTTTATTCCTAGTTTTGAAGGAATCCCCATACTGTTCTGCATAGTGGCTGTGTCAGTTTACATTCCCACCAACAGTGCAAGAGGGTTCCCTTTTCTCCACTCCTTTCTGGGATTTATTGTTTGTAGACTTTTTGATGATGGTCATTCTGACTCCTGTGAGGTGATATATCATTGTAGTTTTTACGTTTCTCTAATAATGAGCAATGTTGAGCATCTTTTCATATGTTTGTTAGCCATCTGTACGTCTTCTTTGAAGAAATGTCTGGTTAGGTCATTTTCCCACGGTTTGATTGGGTTGTTTTTCTGGTATTGATTTTTATGAGCTGCTTGTATATTTTGGAAATTAATCCTGTCAGTTGTTTTATTTATTCTTGTTTTCTCCCATTCTGAGGGTTATCTTTTCACCTTGTTTTTAGTTTCAAATGAAAAGTTTTTAGTTTCACTTGAAAAGACCCTGATTCTGGGAAAGATTGAAGGCAGGAGGAGAAGGGGATGACAGAGGCTGAGATGGTTTTGGATGGCATTACCGACTCAATGGACATGGGTTTGAGTAAACTCCAGGAGTTGGTGATGGACGGGGAGGCCCCACGTGCTGCAGTCCATGTGGTCACAAAGAGTCGGACACGACTGAGTGACTGAACTGAACTGTATAGTTTCCTTTGCTGTGCAAAAGCTTTTAAGTGTAATTAAGTCCTACTTGTTTATTGTTGCTTTTATTTCCATTAGTCTAGGAGGTGGGTCATAGAGAATCTTGCTGTGATTTACGTCATAGAGGGTTCTGCCTATGTTTTCCTCTAAGAGTTTTAAAGTTTTTAGTCTTATATATATTTATGTCTTTAATCCATTTTTGAGTTTATCTTTGTTTATGGTGTTAGGAAGTATTCTAATTTCATTCTTTTACACGTAGCTGTCCAGTTTTCCCAGAAGCACTTATTGAAGAGGCTTTGTCCCATTCTTGCCTCCTTTGTCAAAAATAAGGTACCCATAGGTGCATGGGTTTATCTCTGGACTTTCTATTTTGTTCCGTTGGTCTATATTTCTGTTTTTGTGCCAGTACCATACTGTCATGATGACAGCAGGTTTGTAGTATAATCTGAAGTCAGGAAGGTTGATTCCTCCAGCTCCATTCTTCTCTGTCAAGATTGCTTTTGCTATTCAGGGTCTTTTGCTTTTCCACATGAATTGTGAAATTTTTTGCTCTAGTTATGTGAAAAATGTCATTGGTAATTTGATAGGGATCACATTGAATCTGTAAATTGCATTTGGTAATATAGTCATTTTCACAATACTGTTTCTTCCAACCCAGGAATATGGAATGTCTCTCCATCTGTTTATGTCATCTTTGATTTCTTTTATCAGTGTCTTATAGTTTTCTGTATACAGTTCTTGATGTCACTTCTTATATTTAGGTTTTTAAACCATTTTAATTCATTTTTGCATATGGTATAAGGAAGTATTCTAATTTCATTGATTTATATGTAGCTATCCAAATTTTTCATCACCACTTGTTGAAGAGACTCTCCTTTCTCCACTATATATTCTTGCCTCCTTTGTCATAGATTAATTTATTGTGGGTGTGTGGGTTTATTTCTGGGTTCTTTATTCTGTTCTATTGATCTATATGCCTGTTTTTGTACCAATACCAAGCTATTTTGATTACTGTAGCTTTATAATATAATCTGAAGTCTGGAAAGGTTAAAAGCATTTCCACTTTAAAATTGCCTATAAGGGATTGTGTCTCTGATGTACAATTCTGTCAACTCTTCTTGCCTTTTATAAGGTTTTTTCTTTCATATTAGCTTTTTTTGTCATTGAAGTCAAAAAGAGAACAGTTAATAAAACATAAAGGGCAACAGCTTGATGACATTTTACAGAGCAAACAGATGCATGTAAAACCAATAATAAGATATAGAACATATGACCTTATGACCTTAAGTAGTCATTACACCTGAAAGTTATTATGACCTTATGTAGCCATTACATCTGAAAGCTAACTACTCTTCTAACCTATGTCACTATATATTCATTTTGCCTGTTTTTTAAACTTCACACAAACAGAATTATCAATCTTGTGCATTTTAATGTCCATTTCCTTTGTTCAGTACAGTGATTTTGCGATCTGTCCACATTTGTTGAATGTAGGGATATTTTATAATTTCATGGCTGTATAGTATTCCATTATTTAGATACTATACTTGTGTTTATTCATTCAACTGTTGATCAACATTCAGACTTTTTCCAGTTTTTGACTATTTATAATAGTGCTACTATGAACAGCCTTACTCATGTATTTTGGAGAACAAGTTTATGCATTTCTGTTACGTATATACTTTGTAGAGTAGGCAGAATTCAGGATCTTAACTTTGTATAATCTCTTCATTGAATATGAATGGAACCTGTGGATATAATAAGGTATAACTCCTATGGTTGTGTTAATTGTGTGGAGGGGGAGAATTTTGCAGATGTAATTGTTACAGTCAACCATAAGACAGGGAGATTACTTGGGGTGGGCCAGACATAATCAGGTGACCATTTACCAGGGTAAGGCCCTGGCTGAAAGAGAGGTTTGAAACATGAGAGAGTATTTGAAGGGGGCTACAGGGTGACAATGGCTTCCCAAGTGGCACTGATGGTAAAGAACCTACCTACCAGTGCAGGAGACATAAGAGATGCAGGTCTGTTCCCTGGGTCAGGAAGATCCCCTGGAGGAGGGCCTGGCAACCCACTCCAGTATTCTTGCCTGGAGAATCCCATGGACAGAGGAGCCTGGTGGGCTAGAGTCCATGGGGTTACAAAGAGTTGGACACGACTAAAGTGACTTAGCACACATGGGCGCACGGAGGTTGAGGAAGTGCAGGCAGCCTCTAGGAGATGAGTGCTGCCTCAGGCTGACAGCCAGCAGTGGAATGAGAGGCCTCAGTCCTTTAGCAGTTGGAAAGTGGATTCAGCTAACAAGATGGAAGAGTTTGGGAGGGACTCTTCCCCAGAGCCTCCAGAAAGGAACACTATCATCTCACCCTGTTATACCCTAGCAGGGAAGCTGGTCACACTGGGCACAGACTTCTGACCTGCATAACTGAGCTACTAAATGAGGGCTACTTTAAGCTGCTAAGAGTGTGGTCATTTTTTTCCACATCAATAGCAATATAGAGGTTTTGATACCTGGATGTGGGATATTCCCATTACAAACCCCTAAAAACGTGTGTGTGGCTTTGGAATTGAGTATTGGGTGAAGGCTGGAGGAATTTTGAGGTCAAAATGCTAGAGAAAGACAGAGTTGCCTTAGAAAAAGACAATTGCCTTAGAGACCCTGTTACTTAGGAATCAGATGAATTTCCAGACTGCTTTGGAACTCTAACTCCTTTCTACCTTCCATGTCCCCTCATATTAAAACAGAATTTTTATAGCTGTTAACCCATGCCAGTCCCACTATTGTGTGCTGAGGGAAGATAGTTTGTCATTTTAGTGTCACCAGCATATAGTTGGAGAGGGATTGTGCCCCAGGAGTTATGCTGTTGGATTATACCCAGGAACCTCATACATGCTTCATTTAGGTGATTAAAATGATAAGGTTTTCATACTTTGAACCAATGAGATTTAGATGAGCTTTTAGAATTGAGCTGATGCTATAATACCATGAGAAATCTGGAAACTGTGACATGAGGTTAATGAATATTCTATGTGGGACAGATTGGATTGCTTGGGGTCAGAGGGAGGAATTCTAAAATGATGCCTAATGACACTTGACCTTGTATAATCTCCTCTGGTTAAGTGTGAGAAGAGCTTAGTATTATGATTGCTCCTGTGATTATGACACATATAGGAAAAGAGATTTTTGGAGATATATTTTCCCAAAGCAGTGGACTTTCAATAAGAAGGTACCCTGAGTGAGCCAGACCTAACCAAGTGAGACCTTAAACTGGATTTTCTAAGAGACTCAAGTGTGAGATATTAGATGGAGGGATCAATTTGGCAAGAAACTGTAGGAAATCTCTAGGAGCTGAAAGTGGAACTAAATTCTGCCAATAACTTGAATGAGCTTGGAAATGGATTCTTCTGAAGAGCACTCAGCAAGAAACATAGCCTGTCTGTCTTAATTAGTTTGTCCTGCTGTAACAAATTACCATAGACTGAGTAGCTTAAACAAAAAAAATTTCTCACAGTTCTAGTGGTCGGGAATTCCCATAATCAAGGAGCCAAAAGTTTGGTGTCTGGTGAAGGCCTGTTTCCTGGTTTGCAGATGGTCACCTTCTTACTGTATACTCACACACAGAAAGAGCTCTGTTTTTTTCATCCACTTATAAGGGCACCAATCCCATGATGGGACTCCACTCATATGACTCATCTAAACCTAATTACCTTCTGAAGGCTCCACCTTCAACTTCTACCACATTGGGGATTAAGGTTTTAACATGTGGATTTTAGGAGAGACACAGACATTCAGTCCATAGCACTGGCCAAATGATTTCTCAGCCTGACTTCACCCTGTGAGACGACTGAGCAGAAAACCCAGCCATGCTACCCATGTATGGATTTCTGAACCTACAGAATTGGGAGTTAATAAAAGGACATTGTTTTAAGCCACTATGTTGTTGTTCAGTTGCTCATTCATGTCCAACTCTTTGTGACCCCATGGACTGCAGCATGCCAGGCTTCCCTGTCCTTCACTATCTCCCTGAGTTTGCTTAAACTGATGCCCATTGAGTCAATGATGGCTTCCAACCATCTCATCCTCTGTTGCCGCCTTCTCTTCCTGCCCTCAATCTTTCCCAACATCAATGAAAGTGAAAGTGAAAGTCACTCAGTCATGTCTGACTCTTTGCGACCCCATGGACTGTATAGTCCATGGAATCCTCCAGGCCAGAGTACTGGAGTGGGTAGCCTATCCCTTCTCCAGTGGATCTTCCTGACCCAGGAATTGAACTGGGGCCTCCTGAATTGCAGACAGATTCTACCAACTGAGTTATCAGTGAAGACCCCTCCAAGCATCGGGGTCTTTGCTAAAGAGTCAGCTCTTTGCATCAGGTGACCAAGTATTGGAGCTTCAGCTTCAACATCAGTCCTTCCAAAGAGTATTCAGAGTTGATTTCCTTTAGGATTGACTGGTTTGATCTCCTTGCTGTCCAAGGGACTCTCAAGAGTCTTCTCCAGCACCACAGTTTGAAAGCCACTAAGTTTAAGCCACTAAATTTGTGGTAATTTGTTACACAGGAATAGAAAGCTAATACAGATGGAGTTGCTGGGTTATAGAAGAGGGATATATATCCAACGTTGATATTGCCAAACAGTTTTCTAAGTGGTAGTACCAATTTACACTCCCACCAGCAGTTAGAGTTCCACTTCTTTATTTTCTCCAACTCCATATACTGGTAGTCACTTTGACTATTCTGGTATTTACTGATATTTCATTGTATTTTAATTTTCACATCCCTCATGCCTGAGTTTGGGTGATCTATTATTGTTTCTTGGTCATCTGGATGTTCCATTTTGTGATGTGCCTGTTGAAATATTGTGCCAATGTTAAATTGCATTTGCTTTTTTTCTTCTTGATTTTATCCTGTACATATTTTTTTGGATGTGTGTGTGTGTCTAAAGGTATATATTTTTTCAATGTTTTCTTTTATTATCAGTGCTTTTTCTGTCCTGTTTCAGATATCATCATCTACTCCAAAGTCATGAAGCTACATTTATACATTATGAAATTCTTCCTTTCTCTTTCCTTCTTTTATTGAAGTACAGTTGATAAAATGCTTATATATAATTTTCTAGCTTTATTTTCTGGAATTAACTTTAGTGTTATAAGTTAGGAGCTGAAGTTACTTTTTTCACAAGGATGGATATACAGTTAGTCTCATTGCATTTACTTAAGTGACTCTCCTTCCTTCCAAGTACTGCATTGGTACCTTTGTTGTAAATTAGGTGCAAATGTGTGTGTGTGTGTGTGTGTGTGTGTGTGTGTGTTATGGCCCTATATGTATGTGTCTGCTGGTGAACTTTTTCCTTTGTTCCATCAGTCTATTTATCTATTCTTTTACACAAATCACACTATCTTAATGATTATGGCTTTGCAGTTGGCCTTGCAATCTGGCTTTGAAAGTCCTCTAAATTTCTTCTTCTGGATGACTTTGGCTGTTCTTGAATCTCTGATATCCATATATACTTTAGGATCAGTTTGATAATTTCCATTTACAAAAAATCATCTGGGATTTCAACTGAAGTTAGATTGGATCCATAAATCATTTTGATGAGAATTTTAGATTTGCTTTTCATAATGCTGTCTTCTAATCGATGAAGATGATGTTTCTCCAATTACGTCTTCTTTAGTATGTCTCAGAAATACATAGATTTCTGGACAGAGATCTTGCGAATCTTTTCTTAGATTTGTTCCTAGGTATTTAATGTTTTCTGATTTATAGTGAATGGCATTAAATTTTTTTCATTATAATTTTTGAAGCTAATATGTAGAAATACAACTCAATTTTGTAATATTGACCTTATATCCGGCAATCATGCTCAATTCACTTATTAATTCTAAGATTTGGTACATACATTCTTTAAGTTATTTTTTATGAATAATCTGTTGTGTCTCTTCTGTTTTTTAAGAGCTAAGAAACCATTCTCCAAACCCCAAAGCTACTTACATTTATATCTCATTAACCACAACTGAGAAATACACATTCACAGTCACTGGAATAGTAATAAGGTTACTATGACATATTAGTCAAACACACTGCCCTTTATCAAATACATTGCATCATGATTATGATGCCACAAATTTTCATTATTTTAGCCAAATATTAAAATATTTTAGCTAAATATATAAATGTTTACATATTAATACTTTGATTTAGAAGTTTGAGAATCAGTAAATAGATGAGGATGGATTTTTTTGTAGAATATTCCTCCATGTAAAATGAATTGAAATTATGATTCTTAAGTTATACAATTTCTTAAGCAATGATGAGTAAGCCTCATATGTGAAACACATTTGTAGCTTTTTGAAGAATAAATTTTAAAATGAAAAAAAAAACAGTTCATTTCAAAAATACCCTTTTGCTATTTATTAAAGCACAAAATTATTTTAGAAAATTTAATGCATACACATATCAAACTTTAGCAATAGTTATCAATGACTGGTGGGGTTGATCATGATTTAAGTTTTCTTAAACTTTTATGAATTATCTAAATGCTTTACCACAGGGTTTGTCAAACTGGACACTATTGGCATTTGGGGTCAGATAATTCTATGTTGTCAGAGCCTCTCCTTTTCATTGAAGTGACTGAGAGCATACCTAGCCTCTGCATACTGGATGCCAGTACCTAGCACCTCTCTCTTCCCAATTGTGTCAGTCTACAGACATTTCCAGATGCCCACCCCCTCCATTGCACTGTAGTGAATGAAATTCTAATATACGTAGAAAGTTACTTAGATGTAAAAATAAATATACTGATGTAAATACAGATCAGTATATATAATACATCATGTGTTTTTTGTATGTAAATATCATAGTCATTTTTCCATGGTATTAAATTTTTTTCAAAAATATCCTATGAAAGCTGCATAGGTTTGTTCTATGGACATCAAGTATCCTATTGGAAATAGGATTTCAGATTATGCACTAGTGGTAAAGAACCCACCAATGAAGTAGATGTAAGAGATGCAGGTTTGATCACTGGGTTGGGAAGATCCCCTGGAGGAGGGCATGGCAACCCACTCCAGTATTCTTATCTGGAGAATCCCATGGACAAAGGAGCCTGGCAGGCTACAGTTCATAGGGTTGCAAAGAATGGGACATGACTGAAGCAACTTCGCATGCATGCATGAGTATTTCTTTAGAGTTAATGCCTGGAAAAGAAATTATAATGTCAAATGAACATGTTCCATCTGGCAAGACGCTATGAATTTATAACTCCATTCAGTAGTATATGAGATAGCCTGTTTTTGTTTTGTTGTTGTTGTTTACATCAGTTTAAAATCTAATCAAACATTAAAATTGTTTTAAAAATGCAAATAATACTATTTTTTCTGAGTATGAATAAGGTATGCTCATTGAAAACATTCAGAAGATAAAATATGACAGAACAAAACTTACCCTTCCAGATTCTTTTTCTATAAGCATAAATGTACATAAACACTATCTCCTAAACAGGAGAACTGGGAAATAAAAAGGAGAGGGCACTTTAGACACACCAATACAGTTAAACAGAAGAACTTCCTTAGCATAAAGTTTGAGATCTTAGAAAAGAGCAAATAAGTAAATGGGGAAAACTATATATATAAATATATCTCTATAGATATTCATGAGTATAATGAAATGGACATTATCCCGCAGCACTATATTGTGGAATGATGGATGACCAGAACACATTCTGTTCATTTATTTTTCATTTAAGTCCATCCTGTACTTCATCAATATTTGATTTTACAAATTCCATTTACATTCAATTGCTTTTTCATCCTTCATAATCTTAGACTCTGTTTTCCATTCCAAGCTTTATTCCATTCTTTTTATGGCACTTTTAAATCTATAGTTTTTGTTTCACTGTCCATTTAATTCAGGCCATTACATATTGTACTCCATACTCTGGTCATTCTTAATTTCCTTCTATTTTCTTTAATATTTTATTTCACACCATACTCCATTTCATTCCTTTTCTTGTATAACATTTTTCTTTTATTCCATAGACCATTGGATATTTACATTTTGCATTCCATTCCATTTTTCCATTATATTCCATTAAACTTTCCATTTCATATCCTATTTAAGTCCATATTCCTTTTCCATTTTATTCTAATTTCCACTACAATCAACCTCAATTTCATCACATTCTGCATTCCATTTCAAATCCATTTTCCATTCTATATTATTTAACAATCCAAATGCTATTCCATTCTATTTTTGTGTTGTGTTTCAGTCGATTTGTTCATCTATTCCACTAAATATCCCATTTCATGTGGCCAAAATTGCTGCAACAGCAACTTTCAGGAGAACCACTTAACCAAAATTCTTATCAAAGAATTACAAATGTGTATGGCCCATATTCAGAATATCCTTTTCTGGGAATTTATCTACAATAAATTCACATTGGAGGATATCAACAATTTTTAGTAAAAAGGATATATCTTACATTGATGTGTTACAGAGAGTGAAAAGTTGGAAATAGCATAAACATTGATCAATATAGCAATGTTTGAAAATGTAAGCTTCCTCCATTAAAGGAATATTTTGTAGTTATACAATGGCCTTGTGGAAATTTATTTACTGACATGGAAAGTGTGTTTTCAGGACACAAAAGGCAGGTTACAGAACAAGATCTATGCATGAAAAGTTCCATTTTTCATAAAACAAAAGAACTATGAATTATTTACGCATGGCCATTTGACCAAAAAATAATTAAACATTCCTAGTACTACCCCGGAGAAGGCAATGGCAACCCACTCCAGTACTCTTGCCTGGAGAACCCCATGAACGGAGGAGCCTGGTAGGCTGTAGTCCATGGGATCGCGAAGACTCGGACACGACTGAGCGACTTCCCTTTCACTTTTCACTTTCATGCATTGGAAAAGGAAATGGCAACCCACTCCAGCATTCTTGCCTGGAGAATCCCAGGGACGGCAGAGCCTGGTGGGCTGCTGTCTATGGGGTCGCACAGAGTCGGACACGACTGAAGCGACTTAGCAGCAGCAGCAGCAGTACTAGCTTGCTGGTCTGTGGGAATCTAGAATCTAGCTTTCCTACATTTACTTTTGTTTTGGGTACTGAACATGCGGTAATAATGACTTTCATGACTAAAAATGTGTGCAGATATTGAACTTCAAGGCTTTGCATCACATCAGGTTTATATTAACAGAAACTAGAGAGTAGGTCAAATAAATTAATGTACATTCACCAGTGGATTACTATACAGCCCATACAAATGATGACGTATCTTTAAGGACAATACCACCCTTAATCCCAGGCAATCTTTTTGTGTTCAGGAAGCAGGGCAGCGGCAAGTATCTTCTTAAAGAATTAACCACTCCTGCCCCCTGCCCCCAGCCCCCATAGCATACTGAACATCCTGAGCCAAGACCCCGATGTAGGACCCATCCGTTCTGTTTGCTCACTTTCAGGCTGCTCTCTGAGCAGACCTTCTTATGGGTCATCCAGATGCTTGAAGCAGTTTTGGGACCATCCTTTCCAGGGTCACTGATATGGGTCCAGTGTCCTGACCATATTCCAGGAGGGACGCCTAGCTAAGGATTGAGCCACCAGAGTAGTGCTACAAGCTAAGCTGATTTGGGAGGGGGTGTGACTCGAATTGTTTGTATATACAGCCTCCCCATCCTCAACCCCTCTTTGAAAACACATTATACACTCCTGGGGTTAGGATAGGGAATTCACCGCATTGACTCAGCGGGGGGCCAATGGCGGGCAAAGCAGACTCTGGAGGCGTGGAACAAACCCTTCTCTTCCACGCTAGGTGGAGCCGTATTTGCCTGTTGCCAGGGAGACGAAGGTCACATGACATCTAGCCCACCAATCAGAAGTGAAGACTCCAGGGGATCCGCCCACCGTCCTCGCTCTTTGCACTCGGAGCTCGACTGAGGTAGCGTCTGCAGCTGTGTTCTCCGCGTCTGAGGTAGAACCTAGCATTATGGCCACCCAGTCGTGTTTGGAGAAGGAGCAGAAGCCACAGCAGGGTGAGATGCCCAGAGGGCCAAAGAACGAGGTCGCCTCTGCCCCTGGTGACGCCTGCGGGGCCGAGAACACCAGTCCTGGTGCCTTGGTCCCAACGGTCTTGACCAACCCCTCTCTATTGGGTGGTGGCGCCCCACATGGTGGCACAGCAGGTTACTCATCCTGCGACATGGCTACCACCGCCATTTTGCTCACTGGGGAGGAACCGGGGGAGTTCTCCATGGAAGGTGTGCAGGGGAGGGGGCGCCCCGACCTCCAGGGTGGTGAGAGTCCCGACGCAGAGCTGAGCTGTGTGGTGCCGCAGTCTGGCCAAAGCATCCAGATGGCGCCTGCTCGCAGTGGGGCTGCCATTGGGCAAGCCGTGGGGGGCATTGACCAGCATTCTACCCAGATCACTAGCCCAGGGAAGGGCCGTGGGAGGAAGCGGCTCAGCCTCGAGGAGGCTGCCATGGCTCAGAAGCCTCCTCGACGCTGTCTGTTTCCAGTGGCTGCTGTGCCCTCGAGGTCCGTGTCTTTGCCGCCATCTTCTCCAAGGTCTCAGCCCAGCAGCTCTGCTTCTTTGAGGAACCACGCGTCGCAGCTGGTTCCTGCCCTCCAAAGCCAGGCCACAGCACCAGGTCCTGCTCCCCGCAGTCAAGCAGCAGGTCCTGGCCCTCACCTCCGCAGCGGTGCAGCTGTGCAACGCCCTGCCCTCCAGGGCAGCAGCACCCCATCAGGTCCTGTTCTTCGCAGTCAGTCAGCCAGGCCAGGCCCTGTTCTCCGTAGCCACACATCTGGGTCCGGTGCAGCTGATAAGGGCCCTGCTGGCCGTTACCGCTGTGCTCCCGAGCCAGGCCCACCTCGTCGCAGTCCCGGTCTACCCAGGCCGAGCCCTGCTCTTGGGCGTCAAGCATCAGCGCCCGGCCCTGCTCGACGCCAAAGCCGTGCACCCAAGCCAGGCCCAACTCGCGGCGGTATACCCGAAGCAGGCCCTGCTCTCCGCCGCCGCAGCGCTTCTGCGCCTGGCCCTGATGGTTGTGGCAGCCTTGCTTCTGTGCCTGGCCCTGCTCGTCGCCGCCGCTCTGCTTCCGCGCCTGGCCCTAATCATTGCGGCTTCCCTGCTTTGGCGCCTGGCCCTGGTCGTCGCAGCGGCCCTGCATCCACGTCTGGCCCTGCGCTTCGCCCGCGCGGTGATTCCCCACCTGGCCCTGTTCGTCGCGGCCGCCGTGCTTTGGCACCTGGCCCTGATCCTCGTGGCGCCCTTGCTTCCGCGGCTGGCCGTAGTCGTCGACGCCTCGGTGGTTCCGCGCCTGGCCCTGCTCTTCGCAGCCGCCCGGCGTCCGCGCCGGGTGGTTCGCGTCCGCGCCGCGGTGGTTCAGCGCCTGGTCCTGCTAGTCGCGGCCGCCCTGCTTTGGCGCCTAGCCCTGTTTCGGCGCCTAGCCCTGCTTCGGCGCCTGGCCCTGATCGTCGCCAGCACGGTGGTTCCGCGCCTGGCCCTGTTCGTCGCAGTCGCCCTGCTTCCACGCGTGGCCCTGATCCTCGTGGCGGCCGTGTTTCTGCATCTGGCCCTGCTCGTCGTGGCCGCCCTGCTTTGGCACGTGTCCCTGGTCCTCGTGGCGGCCCTGCTTCCGCGGCTGATCCTGCTCGTCGCGGCCGCCCTGCTTTTGCGCCTCGTGGAGATCTTCGCAGGGGCTCTGCTTTGGTGCCTGGTCCTGATCGTCGCAGCGGCCCTGCTTCCGCGCCTGGCCCTGCTCGTCGCGGCCGCCCTGCTTCCACTCCTGGCCTG
>NW_024070207.1:81156875-81221598 GCF_014754425.2 Oryx dammah | reverse complement strand
GGCCCTGATCATCCCGGCTGCTCAGCTTCCACGCCTGGCCCTGCTCGCCGCCGCCGCCTTGGTTCCATGCCTGGCCCTGATCATCGCGGCCGCCCTACTTCCGTGTCTGGCCCTGCTCGTCGCGGCCACCGTGCCTCCACGCCTGGCCCGGATCTTCGCGGCCGTCCTGCTTCCACGCCTGGCCCTGCTCGTCGCCGCCGCCGTCCTGCTTCCACGCCTGACCCTGATCGTCGTGGCCGCCCTGCTTCCACTCCTGGCCCTGCTCGTCGCCGCCGCCGCCTTGGTTCCACGCCTGGCCCTGATCATCGCAGTCCCTCTGCTTCCATGCCTGGCCCTGCTGGTCGCCGCCGCGGTGGTTCCGTGCGTGGCCGCGCTCGCCGTCGCCGAAGTGCTTCGCCTCGCCGTGCAAATGAGCCAGGCCCTGCCCTGAGTAGCCGCGCAGTGGGGCTAGGCCCTCCCCTCCAAAGCCTCAGCCCTACTTCAGGCTCTGCCGTCCGGGGCCGGGCCACCCAGCGAGGATCACCTACTAGCTCCCCCTCTCCCGTTGGGCCTAATGGTGAGAGTCCTCCTTCATCCCCTGGGTTCGCCGAAGGAGGGCTTCCCCGCCAGAGCAGCTCAAGTTCTCTTGAATCCGAGGCCCCAAGCCTTACTCCCCAGCGAGTTTGGCATGCAGTCCGTATGCGTGCCTCCTCACCCTCACCTCCTGGTAGGTTCTTTACTTTCCCTAGGGAGTATGCTGAGAATTCATCCTCTTCCTCTTCTGGGTCTTCTGACCAGAGCTCCCCCCCATCCCCCATTAATTTTTCTGACGGGAGATCCCTTCCCTCTTATGCTAGTTTTTCTGGTGTGGGTTCCATCTCCACTCCTAGCCTTGCTGGCATGAGGCGTGATTTGCTGCCAGAGCTTGAAGCCCTGAGCCCTCTCTCCTTAGAAGAGCCGGCTGAAATAGGGAGCCCGCCTCCCTCTCCTCCACCTCCTGTGCTGTGATTCTCATGAGCATCCTCATGAGTCCTGCGGAAGGAATCAATATCCATCCCATTTCCCTGAATGGGCTGCCTGTTCCGGGATTATCTGTGAGGTTTACAAATGTTCTAGCCATTAACCAACATTATGAGCAGTTTTGAAGCTCTTGTTTGTAAAGGCAGTTTTGAAGCCTTTCCTTCCTGTAATGGCACTGCTTAGCGTTTATCTGCTGTTGGCACTTAATTCCAGCCCCTGCTTATCCCCGCGAAAAGCCTGTGTTTGCCTCTAAGTTGAGCTTTCCCTTTTCCAAGTTGCGTTTGTGCAATGAAATTTTTGAATAAATAAAGTGTTAATTTCGTTTAAAAAAATGTGACTTTTTTTTGTCCAAAAAAAACCACTGTTAATCCTATGTCTTATTTAGAGGATTTAAGAGTTGTTGAAATACTAGCTGACTCATTGGAAGGGGGAGGGAATGAAATACGATCCTAGCAATCTTTTATTTCCACTGTCTAACATAGAGTTCTTTACAGGAAAATAGCATTTACATGTTATATATGCTATTTGCATAGGTGATTTGCAGTTTGGACAAGAAGAGGGGGCAGGGTTTAACCCAGGGTGGCTAGAGAAAAGGGGTGATGGAGATATCCAGGTTGAATAAGAGGTAGGGCATGTAGAGGGAATACTTCCTCTTCAGATGGGAGTAGGAGGTGCTGGAAGGAAGATGCAGGAAGGAGGAGGATAGCAGGAGTCAGGAGCCCAAGGGCAAAGGTCTCAGTTTCCAGGGGAGAAAAAAATTTTTATGTTGGGAGCAAAGGTTCCTGAGGTCTGTGAGGAGAGGGGAGGGGAATGTCTGGGAGAGTGAAGGTAAAAGTCGGTCAGTCCTGTCGGATTCTTTGTGACCCCATGGACTATACAATCCATGGAATTTTCTAGGCCAAGTTCAAGGTTAATGATTGATGTAAAAGTGGTCATACACTTAGTAAAAATTGTGTTAATGGATAATCCCATTTAAAAAATTATTCTAAGTGTGAGCAGATATGTGAGGTGAGTATGTATGTGTGTGTTTGTGTGTGCATGTATAGACATTTGGAGAGAACTGAATGGACATATACCATGCTACGAATAGGGCATGTATCTCATCTTTGAAATAACTGGTGGTATGGTCTATGTTTTGTATTTTCCACCTTGGCCATATTGCTGGTTCTGTAATGAAACGCAACTCAGCTTTTTTTTTTTTTTTTTTTTTAAGAAGTTAAGTTGTGGAAACATGGTAGGAGACCACATTTTAAAAAACAGTGAAAGAAAATTTAAACCAAACCAGTAAAAGAAACTGCCTCTCAGAAGCTCCAGAGCACTTCCCAAAGCCAAACTAAAAAAAAAAAAAAAAGAAACTGCCTCTCTCTATATATTCTCTTGTACTCCTCACGTATATCCAGCTGCCTAATTGACTTTTCTACTTGGGATGTTTAAAAGACACCTCAAACTTCAGTAACATGTAGTTCTGTTCAGTAGAAATACAATTCTAGCCACACGTGTAATAACATTTTATAGTAGCCACATTTAAAAATACCTAAAGAAACACATGACATTAATAATTTATTTAATTTCATCTATCCAAAATATTTCAACATATAATAAATATAAAATTATTTATGAAATATTTTTTAGATGAAAAAATATTTTTATTGAAGTATAATTGATCTACAATGGTGTGTTTCTGGTGTATAGCAGTGATTCAGCCATGTGTGTATATATATATATATATATACACATTCTTTTTCATATTCTTTTCCATTATGGTTTATTATAGGATATTGAATATGGTTCCCTGTCCTATACAGTAGGGCCTTGTCTATTTTATACATAGTAGTTTATATCCACTAATCCTAAACTCCCAATTTATCCCTTCCCTAACTCCTTTCCCCTTTGGTAACCATAAGTTTTCTATGTCTGTGGGACTGTTTCATAAATAAATTCATTTGTGTCATATTTTAAGTTCCACATATAAGTGATACCATATGGTATTTGTCTTTTTCTTACTTTACTTAATATTATAATTAATGGGATATTTAAAATGTTTTCTTATGAGGTTTTCAAACTCTGGTGTGTAATTTACACCTGCAGCATATCTGAATTCTGACTAGCCACATTTTAAGTACTCAGTAGCCACAAGTGTGGACATGAGTGTATAGTACAGTTTTAGACCTACTCATTTTCTTGCACGTTTCCTACTGAATCATGATTCCAACTCCAGCTGTGGGCTCCCATCCTAGAAGGGAGCCCTGATATGTCAGTTTGGGGACTTTACAAAGGCTATGATGCTTCCAGCAGCTTTGGTGTCTTTTGAGCTGGGCTCCTTGCACTTACCTGGTATTGAAAAGGGCAGAAACCTTGGCAGTTTCAGTTTCTCTTTCCAGTGAGTTGGTTGGTTGTGGTCTCTTATTATCAAGTCAGTAAAATGCTGCATCAATACTTCTTTTTCTTTCTGCACAGACACCGATAACATGTAAGTAATGCAACTTTTAGTGGTTTGTCCTCATCTGCTTGAATTTTGGGTAGCTGAGAGGGTATCTTATAACCTACATTTATTGAAAATATTATTCATGCATTTTGCTTTTGCTCTTGTTGCTCTGTTTTTATGTGAGTGTTTAGAGAGATCAAAAAGCTATATAGCCACTGTTAGCACCATCTTCCCAGAATCTGTACCACCAAGTGTCCTTACTCCTTCAAAAATGTGTCACCCAGTCAAGCCTTTGGTGTCTCTGAAGGATCAAAGTGGGATGCATCATCTGTACTAAAATAGAAAAAATAATTAAATTCAAGAATTGGAACAGAAACCTGTTGGGCATGCTACTAAAAATCTTTAGAACTAAAGAAGTTATTTTCGAGAACACAAATATTTTAAAAGTTTTTACTTTATCATATTACTTTGTTGGTTCACAAACTGGATCCTGTACATGAAGGGCAAAGAAAGATGGAAGAAAGAGGCAGACTACTCCAGATTGGTAGATGTCAGTTTTAATAAGCAAAGAACTTACATTTTAAAAATATTTATTTATTTTGGCCCTACGATGTGGCTTGTGGGATCTTAGTTCCCTGACTAGGGATTGAACTTGAGTCCTCAGCCATGAAAGAGCAACCCTGGGCTTCCCTGGTGGCTCAGAGGTTAAAGCGTCTGCGTCCAATGTGGGAGACCTGGGTTCAATCCCTAGGTCAGGAAGATCCCCTGGAGAAGGAAATGGTAACCCACTCCAGTATTCTTGCCTGGAGAATCCCATGGATGGAGAAGCCTGGTAGGCTACAGTCCATGGGGTTGCAAAGAGTTGGACACGACTGAGCAACTTTACCTTCACCTTCAACCGTTTGACTGCCAGGGAAGTCTCAAGAACTTACTTAAAAAGAAAATTGGCCTTTCACATTTAAGTCTTTATTTTTTTTATTTGGTCATGCCACTTGGCCTGTGGGATCTCAGTTTCCCAACCAGGAATTGGACCCAGGACCTCAGCAGTGAACGCACAGAGTCCTAACCACTGGACTTTCAGGTAATTCTCCACAAGGAACTTACATTTCAGGCTTCTGTTGGACAGTTGCAAGACAGTAGATCTCTGTATCTGCCTGCCAGAATCTTGAAAGTTTACATAGTGGCCTTACTGGGGTTCAGTCATGCATACCAATCAGATGGTCTCAACATCACATTGCTATCTCAGGCTCTGTCCTTGAAAACGGCACCAGCTTTGGAAATGGTGGTACTTCCAAAAGTACCTTCCAAAGACTGTAGAGGGATTGAGGAGCCCCCAGTTGCTCAGGTCCAGCTTGAGAGTCAACTGTTGGTCATGTCCTCTTGACCTCTTCCAGCCTACGTATTCTTGAGTAATTCTACAGATGACCAAAAACTAGAATGTAAAATAAGTAGTTTTAATGCAACAAGTGTCACAACCTCAGGTCAGAGGGCTTATATTTAGTACCATTTTACCAACGTGGAAATGGAGACTCAGAAATTCTGTGACTCTTGAGATATCATTGCTAGTTGGACTTGGCTCTAGAGTTAGAGGTGGCGCTAGTGGTGAAGAATCCACCTGACAGTGCAGGAGACGCAAAAGACACGGGTTGAACCCCTGGGTCGGGAAGATCCCCTGGAGCAGGAAATGGCAATCAACTCCAGTATTCTTGCCTGGGAAATCCCATGGACTCCTCATGGGGTTGTCCTGGGAGCCTGGCAGGCTACAGTCCGTGGGGTTGCAAAGAGTGGGATATGATTGAGCATATATTGTCATCATTTTCTAGAGTTAGAATTCCTAGTTTAAATTCTGATTTTCCTATTGACTCACTGTATGTTCCTTCACAAGTTAATGAACCTGGGATCCTAAATCTCCTCATTTGTTAATGAAGCACAATAAAAGTGCATGGCTCCTAGATTGTTGTAAGTAATAAAATGGATGCTGTGCATTAAGTATTTCCAAAGGCATCTGGCACATAGTAAGTGCCCAGTAAAGATGGCTCTTATTCTAATTAGGATTATAATCATATACCCAGATATTTCTGACTCCAGCAGCTAGACTCTTAACATTTGACAGATCTTTCTCAAGCAACGATACTTTAAAATCAAATTAGATATTTCAAAAATGGACAGTGCAGCTAATTGTTGTTGTTCAGTCACTAAGTGGTGTCCAACTCTTTGAGACCACAAGGACTGCCGCAAGCCAGACTCCTCTGTTTCCACTATCTCCCGGAATTCGTTCAAATTCATGTCCATTGAGTCGGTGATGCTATCAAACTATCACACACTCTGCTGCCCTCTTCTCCTTTTGCCTTCAATCTTTCCCAGCATAAGGGTCTTCTCCAGTGAGTCGGCTCTTTGTACCAGGTGGTCAAAGTATTGGAGCTTCTCTAACAGTCCTAATGAATAGTCAGGGTTGATTTCCTTTAGGATTGACTGGTTTGAACACCTTGCAGTCCAAGGCACTATCAAGAGTCTTCTCCAGCACAATTTGAAAGCATCAATTCTTCAGCGCTCAGCCTTCTTTATGGTCCAATTCTCACATCCGTACATGACTACTGAAAAATACCATAGCTTCGACTATAAAGACCTTTGTCAGCAAAGTGATGTCTCTTTTTAATATTCTGTCTAGGTTTGTCATAGCTTTTCTGCCAAGGAGCAAGCATCTTTTAATCTTGTGGCTGCAGTCAGCATGCACAGTGATTTTGAAGCCCAAGACAATAAAATCTGTCACTGTTTCCACTTTTTTCCCCTTCTCTTTGTCATGAAGTGATGGAACTGGATGCCATAATCTCAGTATTTTTAATGCTGAGTTTCAAGCCAGCTTTTTCACTTTCCTCTTTTATCCTCATCAAGAGGCTCTTTAGTTCCTCTTCACTTTCTGCCATTAAGGTTGTATCATCTGCATACCTGAGGTTGTTGATATTGCTCCCAACAATCTTGATTCCATCTTTTGATTCATCCAGCCCAGCATTTCTGTGTTACACTCTGCATAAGCAAGGTGACCATGTACAGCCTTGTCATATTCCTTTCCCAATTTTGAACCAGTCAGCTGCTCCATGCCTGGTTCTAACTGTTGCTTCTTGACCCACATACAAGTTTTTCAGGAGGTAGGTAAGGTGGTCTGGTATTCCATCTCTTTAAGAATTTTCCACAGTTTGTTGTGATCCACAGAGTTAAAGGCATCAATGAAGCACAAGTTGATGTTTTCCTGGAACTCATCCTTGCTTTATCTAGGATGCAGTGATGTTGGCAATTTGATCTCTGGTTCCTCTTCCTTTTCTAAACCCAGCTTGTACATCTGGAAGTTCTCTGTTTATGTATCTGCTGAGGCCTAGCTTGAAGGATCCATACCATGCTAGCATGTGAAATGAACACAGTTTTAGGGTAGATTGCTGGAGTAGTAAAGGGAAACCCACTCCAGTATTCTTGCTGGGAAAATTACATGGATAGAGGAGCCTAGCAGGCTATAGTCCATGAGGCTACAAAGAGTTGGACACGACTGAGCACACATGCATGTATGCATGTTGAACTTTCATTTGGCATTGCCCTTCTTTGGGACTGGAGTGAAAACTGACCTTTTCCAGTCCTGTGGCAATTGCTGCGTTTTCCAAGTTTGCAATTATTGAGTGCATCACTTTAATAGCATCAACTTCTAGGGTTTTAAATAGCTCAGCTAGAATTCTGTTACCTCCACCAGCTTTGTTCCTAGTATTGCTTCCTAAGGCCCAATTGACTTCACACTCCAGGATGTCCAGGTGAGTGACCACACACCATCATGGTTATCCAGGTCATTAAGACCCATTTTGTATGCTTTTTCTGTGTATTCTTCCCACCTCTTCTTAATCTGCTTCTGATAGGCCCTTACCATTTCTAGCTTTTATCATGCCTATCCTTACATGCAATGTTCCCTTGATATCTCCAATTTTCTTGAAGAGATCTCTAGTCTTTCCCATTCCATTGTTCTCCTCTATTTCTTTGCACTGCTTATTTAGGAAGACCTTCTTCCCTCTCCTTGTGATTCTCTGGAACTCTGCATTCAGTTGGGTATATCTTTCCTTGTCTCCTTTGCCTTTCAGTTCTCTTCCTTTGCTCAGCTATTTGTAAGGCTTCCTCAGACAACCACATTGCCTTCTTGCATTTCTTTTTATTTGGGATGGTTTTGGGAACTGCCTCCTGTACAATGGTATGAACCCCTGTCCATAGCTCTTCAGACACTCTGTCTACCTGATCTAATCCCTTGACTCTATTTGATACCTTCATTGTATAATCATAAAGGATTTGACTTAGGCCATACCTGAATGGCCTAGTGGTTCTTTTTACTTTCTTCAATTTAATTCTGAATTTTGCAATAAGAAGCTCATTATCTGTGCCACAGTCAGCTCCCAGTCTTGTTTTTGCTGACTGTATGGAGCTTCTCCATCTTTGGCTACAAAGAACATAATCATTCAGTATTGACCATCTGGTGATGTCCATATGTAGAAACGTCTTTTGTGTTGTTGGAAAGGGGTGTTTGCTTTGTTTGAGAACCAGGGTGTTCTCTTGACAAAACTTTCTTTGCCTTTGCCCTGCTTCATTTGTACTCCAAAGCCATTTTTACTCCAAGGCCAAACTTACCTGTTATTCCGGGTATCTCTTGACTTTCTATTTTTCCATTCCAATCCCCTGTGATGAAAAGGACATCTTTTTCTGGTGTTAGTTCTAGAAGGTCTTGTTGGTTTTCATAGAAACAGTCAACTTTAGCTTCTTCGGTATCATTAGTCAATGCCTAGACTTGGATTATTGTGATGCTGAATGGTTTGCCTTGGAAAGGAATCAAGATCATTTCTGTCATTTTTGAGATTGCATGCAAGTACTTTTCAGACTTTGTTGACTGTGAGGGCTACTGCACTTCTTCTAAGGGATTCTTGCTCACAGTAGTAAATATAATGGTCATGTGAATTAAATCCACCCATTCCCATTCATTTTAATTCACTGATTCCTAAAATGTCAATGTTCAATCTTCCCATCTCCTACTTGACCAGGTCCAATTTACCTTGATTCGTGGACTTAACATTCTAGGTTCCTATGCAATATTGTTCTTAACAGCATCAGATTTTACTTTCACCACCAGACACATCCACAACTGAGCATCATTTCCACTTTGGTCTAGCCACTTCATTCTTTCTTGAGCTATTAGTAATTGCCCTCTTCTCTTCGCCAGTAGCATATTGGACACCTAAGCTGGGGATTCATCTTCCAATGTCATAGGTTTTTGCCTTTTCCTACTGTTCATAGAGTTCTCAAGATAGGAATACTAGAGTGGTTTGCCATTTCCTCCACCAGTGGACCACATTTTGTCAGAGCACTTCACTGTGACTCATCCGTCTTGGGTGACCCTGCACAGGTGGCATGGCTCATAGCTTTACTGAGTTTCACAAGCCCCTTCACCATGACAAGGCTGTAATCCATAACGGGGACTCATTAGTGTACTTACTTTACAGTATGAATATGTTCATACAGAATATTGAGCAACACTTTTGTCAACACCAGAAGCCACTGCGTAAAAATATAAAAAGCAAAATGTTTAGCATCCAAAGTACAAACTCTAGGAATTTAGCATTTGACCCTAAAGTAGTTATGTAAGTACTTATGAGAAGAGTATTCCAGGAATTTTGCCTCAGTTCATTTTAATGGATGAGTAGAATACACCTGGGATTAACATTATTGCCTGAAAGTTACCTTTACACATTACATGACATATAGATATAACAGATAACAATCATTGTTTCTATATGAGTTATGGGCTTCCCTGATAGCTCAGTTGGTAAAGAATCCACCTGCAAAGCAGGAGACCCTGGTTCAATTCCTGGGTCGGGAAGATAAGTGTCCTATTTCAATATTTTTACATACACTAACTTTTAATCCACAAAACAATCTTGGGAAATAGGTATTCATACTGAGCTCAGTCTTAACAGAAGTTGAAATTCAGGAAGAGAAGTTACTGATTAATAAGAGATAATAGGAATGAAACACACATTGAGTTGTGAACACTGTCATTGTTCTTTGCAAAGTAATTAACTCTCTTTTTGAAATAAACTGCAAGATATATCCCTGCATAGAGTACTACCATTTTGCCAAGTGTAAAGCAATAGTTTGGACTCATTAATATGCTGCTGTTTAATAGGAAGAACAGTGTTGTTTATGTATTGTATAAAATCACTCTATTCACTCAAACTTCAAATGAAAAGTGAAAAATTCCAGCTCACCCAACATTAACTCAAAGGCACATGTAAAAATGATCATAGCAAGAGATTATAATTTATTATACAGAAAGATTAATCTACCTAGAATCAGGAGCAAGGTATTTAGAAAGTGACATTACTGAGCTATTCTTGAAAATTTCTGCACCCTTTAGTATAATGGAAAGATATAGTCTTCCCTTTGTGTCCCTGAATCCAAGTAGTGTCCAATCCCCAGAAACAGCTGTAGTCTGGGAAAGGGGAGGGGAAAGGCCTCTCTCAGAGTCCTGCATCATTTACAGCTGAGCAGAGCTTTTACCCCAGGATTCCATTGTGGTCAGGAACCAGGAAATACTGGAAAGACCTCCTGTATTCTTTTCTCTGGAAGGTCCCTGCTGATCGACTACTATGCTGTACCAGGGCTGGTTTTGTGATATGTGACCTGTGCAGTTGCTCTGGCCCCTGATTAGGTTAATGGTGAGCTGCCACTGTCTTGGGGTCCCTGGTGGCTCAGATGGTAAAGAATCTGCCTGTAATGCAGGAGACATGGGGCTGATCCCTAGGTCAGGAAGATCCCATGGAGGAGGAAATGGCAACCCACTCCAGCATTCTTGCCTGGAGAATGCCATGGACAGAGGAGCCTGGCGGGCTATATAGTCCATGGGGTCATAAAGAGTCAGACACAACTGAGCAACTAACACTAAGCCACCATCTTAAAATTCTTACTGATTTTTTATACAAGGTACACAGCATCTTCATTTTGTACTAGGCCCAACAAATTATGTAACTGGTCCTGCTGCTGCTGCTAAGTCCTAGTTCTATATTATAGAACCAGTAGACTCCCAGGACAGAGAAGGCAATGGCAACCCATTCCAGTACTCTTGCCTGGAGAATCCCAGGCACAGGGGAGCCTGGTGGGCTGCCATCTATGGGGTCAAACAGAGTCAGACACAACTAAAGTGACTTAGCAGCAGCAGCAGCAGCAGCAGCAGACTCCCAGGAAATGTAGTGGTGGCTGTGAATTAAAACAGATGACATTCAATTTTAGGGTGTTGGTCTGCAGTCAAAAAATAATTATGTTGCTAAAATGCAGAGTAAGAAAAGAAAAGAATTAGCTCTTAAATCTGTGATATGTAATTATATGCCTCTCTGTGTTTACAATTGTTGTTATTGTTCAGTCACTAAATTATGTCTGACTCTGTGACCCCATGAACTGCAGCATGCCAGCTTTCCCTATTCTTCATCATCTCCCGGGGCTTGCTCAAACTAATGTCCATTGAGTCAGTGATGCTATCCAACCATCTTATCCTCTTCTTTTGCCCTCTTGCTTGCCCTCAGACTTTCCCAGCATCAGCTTCTTTTCCAGTGAGTCAACACTTCACATCAGGCAGCCAAGTATTGGAGCTTCAGTTTCAGTATCAGTCCTTCCAATGAATAGACAGGATTAATTTCCTTAGGATTGGCTGATTTGATCTTTCTGTACAAGGGACTCTCAAGAGTCTTCTCTAGCACCACATTCAAAAGCATCAGTTCTTTGGTGCTCAGCCTTCTAAATGGTCCAACTTTCACATCCATACATGACTACTGCAAAACCATAGCTATGACTATACAGACCTTTGTTGGCAAAGTGATATCTCTGCCTTTTAATATGCTGTCTATGTTTGTTAGGGCTTTTCTTCCAAGGAGCAAGCATCTTTAAATTTCATGGCTGCGATCACCATCTGCTGTGACTTTGGAGCCCAAGAAAATAAAGTCTGTCACTGTTTCCACCTTTTCCCCATCTATTTGCCATGAAATGATGGGACCAGATGCCATGATCTTATTTTCCTGAACATTGAGTTTTAAGCCAGCTTTTCACTCTTGTTTCACTTTCATCAAGAGGCTCTTTAGTTCCTCTTCACTTTCTGTCATTAAAGTGGTATCATATGCATATCTGAGCTTGTTGATATTTCTCCTGGAAATCTTGATTCCAGCTTGTGCTTCCTCCAGTCCAGCATTTCTCATAATGTACTCTGCATATAAGTTAAATAAGCGGGGTGTCAATATACAGTTTTGATGTACTCCTTTCCCAATTTTGAACCAGTCTGTTGTTCCATGTCTGGTTCTAACTGTTGTTTCTTGTCTGCATATAGGCGGCTCAGGAGACAGGTAAGGTGGCCTGGTACTCCCATCTCTTGAAAAATTTTCCATGATTTGTTGTGACCGCCACTATCAAAGGCTTTAGCATAGTCATTGAAGCAGAAGTAGATGTTTTTCTGGAATTCCTTTCCTTTTCCTATGATCCAATGAAAGTTGGCAATTTGATCTCTGGTTTTTCTAATTTTTCTAAATACAGCTTGTATATCTGGAAGTTCTTGGTTCTTGTACTGCTGAAACCTAGCTGAAAGATTTTGAGCTTGCTAGCATGTGAAATGAGTGCAATCGTATTGTAGTTTGAACATTCTTTGGCACTGCCTTTTTTGAGATTGGAATGAAAACTGGCCTTTTCCAGTTCTGTGGCCACTGCTGAGTTTTCCAAATTTGCTGGCATATTGAGTGCAGCACTTTAACAGCATCATTTTTTTAGAATTTGAAATAGCTCAGCTGGAATTACATGACCTTCACTAGTTTTGTTTATAGTAATGCTTCTTAAGGCACACTTGACTTCACACACAAGGATATCTGGCTCTAGGTAAGTGACCAAACCATCATGGTTATCCAAGTCATTAAGATCTTTTTTGTATAGTTCTTCTTGTATTCTTGCCACTGCTTCTTATTCTGTTCTACTTCTGTTAGTTCCATACCGTTTTGTCCTTTATTGTTTTCCCATCTTTGCATGAAATGTCCCCTTGGTATTTCTAATTTACAATTACATCTACATTATTAATATGTGTTTAACATTGTGTGGTGGTAAGCACACTGTGGAAAGATTTGCCAGTACTGTGAACATATTTTTTAAAAGTTGGTATAAAAAAAGCTGATTTCAAAATCTAGAGAATTGAGTAATGCCTATAATGTAAATGTATTATTTGTTTATTTCAGATTTTTATCACACTCTTTTCAAATACCCTTTATTAGGTATGACAGGACACATAGATTTTAGAGAGCACTATTATGTGGTAGTCTGATATTTGTTTCTATCTGTCCATGGTTTTGATCTCTCCTTTTGTGTTTAATTTTAATGTATGCATGCACACTAAGTTGCTTGAGTCATGTCTGACTCTTTGCAACCCTATGGACTGTAGCCCACCAGGCTCCTCTGTCCATGGGATTCTCCAGGCACGAATAGTGGAGTGGGTTGCCATGCCATCCTCCAGGGGATCTTCCCAATCCAGATTGAACCCATGCCTCTTATGTCTCCTGTATTGGTTCAGTTCAGTTCAGTTCAGTCACTCAGTCGTGTCCGAAGAGACCCCATGAATCGCAGCACGCCAGGCCTCCCTGTCCATCACCAACTCCTGGAGTTCACTCAGACTCGTGTCCATCAAGTCAGTGATGCCATCCAGCCATCTCATCCTCGGTCGTCCCCTTCTCCTCCTGCCCCCAACCCCTCCCAGCATCAGAGTCTTTTCCAAGCATGAGGTGGCCAAATACTGGAGTTTCAGCTTTAGCATCATTCCTTCCAAAGAAATCCCAGGGTTGATCTCCTTCAGAATGGACAGGTTGGATCTCCTTGCAGTCCAAGGGACTCTCAAGAGTCTTCTCCAACACCACAGTTGAAAAGCATCAATTCTTCGACACTCAGCTTTCTTCACAGTCCAACTCTCACATCCATATGTGACTACTGGAAAAGCCATAGCCTTCATGTATTGGTAGGTGGGTTCTTTACTACTGAGCCACCTGAAAAGCCCACTTTAATGTATGCTGTTCTTAGTCACCCAGTTGTGTCTGGCTCTGTGTGACCCCATGGAGTGTAGCCCACCAGGCTCCCTGTGTCCTTGGGGATTCTCCAGGTAAGAAGACTGTAGTGGATTGCCATGCACTTCTCCAGGGGATCTTCCCAACCCAGGGATTGAACTAAGGTCTTCTGCATTGCAGGCAGATTCTTTACTGTCTGAGCCACCAGGGAAGCCCATTTTAATATATAAGTAAATATAAATGTTAATAAAACTCCCAAACATTAAACTCAGAAAAGAAAAAAACAGAAGACATTGTTATAACAGTGACTGCAGAGTTGCATTGAGCATTTTTTTTTAATTCCAATGCTTTGCCATCTTGGGGCCTTGCTGACACTGGAAGTGACTGCCCCATCCAGGGTTAATTCCAACCCAAGCCCACATCTAAACCACCTTCTTTTTTTTTTCATAGAAAAAGAGAATCACTTATTAAAGAAGCAAATCAATGAGTTTGATGGTAACTATAGGTTTCCTTTAGCACCAGTATTCTTCTCTAAAGGGGATATAAAGCCAGTCATGTTTCCCTTGATAATCTGGGGATACAGGAAGGTCTATAATGGTCAGTTGAGGAGTTTTCCTGCTAGAGAAATGTATGCTTAGAGAAATCAAATTTGGGGATATTCAGTTTTGCCAAGAGAACATACTGGTCATAGCAAATACCCTCTTCCAACAACACAAAAGATGACTCTACTCATGCACATCACCAGATGGTTAATACCAAAATCAGATTGATTATGTTCTTTACAGCTGAAGGTAGAGAAGCTATATACAGTCAGCAAAAACAAAACCTGGAGCTGACTGTGGCTCAGATCATGAGCTTCTTATTTCAAAATTCAGACTTAAATTGAAGAAAGTAGGGAAAACCACTAGGCCATTCAGGTATGACCTAAATCAAATCTCTTATGATTATACAATGGAGGTGTCAACTAGATTCAAGGGATTAGATCTTATAAACATAGCCTGAAGAGCTATGGATGAAGGTTCATACCATTGTACAGAAGGCAGTGACCAAAACAATCCCCAAGAAAAAGAAATGCAAGAAGGCAAATTGGTTGTCTGAGGAGGCCTTACAAATAGTTGAGAAAAGAAGGGAAGTGAAAAGCAAAGGAGAAAAGGAAAGATATACCTATTTGAATGCAGAGTTCCAAAGAATAGCAAGGAGAGATAAGAAAGCCTTCCTTAGCAATCAATGCAAAGAAATAGAGGAAAACAATAGAATGGGGAAGACTAGGGATCTCTTCAAGAAAATTGGAGATACCAAGGGAGTATTTCATGCAAAGATGGGCACCATAAAGGACAGAAATGGTAAGGACTTAGCAGAAGCAGAAGAGACTAAGAAGTGGCAAGAATACGCAGAAGAATTGTACAAAAGGTCTTAATGACCCAGATAACCATGATGGTTTAGTCACTACCCTAGAGGTAGACATCCTTGAGTGTGAAGTCAAGTGCACCTTAGGAAGCATTACTATAAATAAAGCTAGCAGAGGTGATGGAATTCCAGCTGAGACATTTCAACTCCTAAAAGATGATATATGTCAGCAAATTTGAAAAACTCAGCAGTGACCATAGAACTGGAAAAGGTCATTTTTCATTCCAATCCCTAAAAAGGCAATGCCAAAGAACGTTCAAACTACAGTACAATTGCCCTCATTTCACATGCTAGCAAGGTAATGCTCAAAATCTGTCAAGCTAGGCCTCAACAGTACATGAACCAAGAACTTCCAGCTGTACAAGCTGGATTTAGAAAAGGCAGAGGAGCCAGGGACCAAATTGCCAGCATTTTTTGGATCATGGAGAAAGCAAGGAAATTCCAGAAAAACACCTGCTTCATTGACTATGCTAAAGCCTTTGACTGTGTGGACCACAACAAACTGTGGAAAATTCTCAAAGCTATGGGAGTACCAGATTGCCTTATCTGTCTCCTGAGAAGCCTACATGAGGGTCAAGAAACAACATTTAGAACCAGACATGGAACATGTGACTGGGTCAAAATTGGGATAGGAGTACATCAAGGATGTATTGTCACTCTGCTTATTTAACTTATATGCAGATACATTATGGGAAATGCCAAGCTGGATCAGTTACGAGCTGGAATCAAGATTGCCGGGAGAAATATCAATAACTTCAGATATGCAGATGACACCACGCTAATGTCAGAAAGTGAAAAGGAACTGAAGAGACTTGATGAAGGTGAAAGAGGAGAAAGAAAAAGCTGGCTGAAAACATTAAAAAAACTAAGATCATGGCATCTGGTTCCATCATTCATGGCAAATAGATGGGGGAAAAGTAGAAAGAGTGACAGATTTTATTTTCTTTGGCTCCAAAATCACTGTGAACTGTGACTGGAGCCACAGAATTAGAAGATGTTTGCTCTTTGGAAGAAAAGCTATGACAAACCTAGACTGCATATCAAAAAGCAGAGATATCACTTTGCCGAGAAAGGTCCATATAGTTAAAGCTATCGTTTTTTCAGTAGTCTTTAGGGATGTAAGAGAAGGCTGAGCACCGAAGAATTGATGCTTTCGAATTATGGTGTTGGGGAAGACTCTTGAGAGTCCCTTGGACAGCAAGGAGATCAAACCAGTCAATCCTAAAGGAAATCAACACTGAATATTCATTGGAAGGACTGATGCTGAAGCTGAAGCTTCAATACTTTGGCCACATGATGGTAAGAACTGACTTACTAGAAAAGACCCTGATGCTGGGAAAGATTGAGGTGACAGAGGATGAGGTGGTTGGATTGCATCATTGACTCAATTGACATGAGTTTGACCAACTCTGGGAGATAGTGAAGGACAGGAAAGCCTGGCGTGCTACAGTCCATGGGGTTGCAAAGAGTTCGGGCAGGACTGAGCCAGTGAACAACAACAACAAAGAGAAAAACTTCCCTAATGATATCTATATCCTAGTTCAGCAAGAGGAATGCTGAGCAATTATCCTATGAATTAAAGGAAGGTGAAAAGTGAAAGTGAAAGTGAAGTCACTCAGTCATGTCTGGCTCTTTGTGACCCCATGGACTGTACCCCACCAGGTTCCTCTGTCCATGGGATTTCCCAGGCAAGAATACTGGAGTGGGCTGCCATTTCCTTCTCCCGGGGATTTTCCCAACCCAGGGATCAAACCCAGGGGTAGAGATATTTTAATTTCACTGAAAAAGAACAAAAGCACAGAGTGCAGGTGGACCAAGAAGAGGAGAGCTATCGATGGAGATGCTTATGTGAGTCTTCAGACCCCAGAATTGTGTGTAGGAACTTCCATGGCTGAACCACCTTCTTTATAGGCTCTCAAAGGGGCTTTCACACTTAGGCCAATATTCTGCTGCCTTAATTACCCGAAAGTCATGTACCAGACAAGTAGGCAGGACAAGTAGGCCCCTATGCCCTAGAACTGGCTGAAATTATTCAAATTAGCCAATCCTAAACCTGCTTACCTTGCCTTGACCATTTCTTCCAACAAAATCCGCAATAAAGACTTTCTCCCATGTTGCTCCCTCCCCCAAACCCCTCCCCCTGCCTTTTGAGGGATCCTAGTGCTTCCCTGTGTCCCTGCCTGTCATGGCATGCCCCCTCCTGTAGGGAACTGTAACAAACTGTCTTTTCAATGGCAATCCTCTCTTGATCTGTTGGCCTAAGCATACCTGAAAAATAATAAAACCTGCATTTTAAAACAAGGGTAATGTACCAGAGTAATTTAGTGTGGTCTGCATGACATTTTTTAATGTCCTTCTAGTATTTGTTTTATAAGGTTTTTTTGAAAAATAAAGAATGGCTGTTAATAATAAACAAACAAACATAAAACAAAGGTAATATAAACTGCAGAGGGCACTGGCATCATACAGTCTTGGGTTTGAAGACTGGCAACACCTTGGGCTTACTGTGTGACTTTGAGCAAATATAACCTCTTTGACCTTTGGTCTGCTAATATGTAAATGGGGATAATAATGGTGTCTACTTCATAATCCTTCCTCTGAAAGGTGCCTATCCTGATCCTTCCTGCTCACTTACCCCTCCAGCTGTGATTTCGTGTCTTTCCTCTGTGTTCCCAGAGCCCCTTGTTTTTAATCTTGCCAGAGCTTTCTACACATTTTTGGAAATCATATCTCTGTATAACCATCTTGCCATTGGACCGTGAGAATGTTGATAACTTGGAGCCTGAATGTTCTGTATTCCCAGAACTCAGCAAAGTTTCCTGGGGTATCCAGAAATAATTATTTATTGAATTTATAGTGATACCTCAAGCTGTGTGCCTAAGAAAGACCAAAATTAATTTAAAAAAATACTTATTTGTTGAAAACCATATATAAGAAATGCATGAACTCAGGATATTTCTCTTCAATTTCCTTCACTCAGGGAAGGCATGTATCTAAAATCCTTTACCTTTTTTAGAACCATCAGGAATCAGTGTGTCCCTGATATCTTAGGTTCATAATGTAACTAGGACCTTCTGTTAGTCCCTCAGCCTCAGATCTGGCCTCACAGTGGAACTGAATTGGACATGGTATCAAAGCCTTCCCAAACAAGTTTGGCTCAGCTGGTAAACGAGTATTACTGATGCTAAATAGCCCCAAATAGTCAACAAAAATATTTGTTGACTGCATGTCTTGTTGGATGAATAAAAACTAGCTAATTACATCTAAAACTGTTACCTTTTGTTTTATAGGTAAAAAGCTTACATATCATTTGGTTTAAATTGGCAAAATTGAAGGCATGAACACATACCCAGTCATTAATACCGGTTGGATTGGTTAGTGAGGCCCTAGCACAGCACTGACAAGAAGGTGGAACTTAACCATCTCCAGCAGCAATCACCAACCTTTTTGGCAGTAGTGACCACTTTTGGCACTAGCACCAGTTTTGAGGAAGACAATTTTTCCATGGGAGGAGGGCGGGGGAACAGGGATGTTTCAGGGTGAAATTCAGTGATGGGGAGCTGCAGGTGAATCTTCGCTTTCCCACCTTTCAACTTCTGCTGTGTAACTGGGCTCTTAACAGGCTGTGGACTGGTAACAGTCCCTGGCAGAAAGGTTCAGGGTCCTCAGATCTAGTAGGCTTCCCAGGTGGCTTAGTGGTAAAGAATCCAGAATGTTTTTCTGGAATTTCCAAGACAGGAGTCGCAGGACACCGGGGGTTGGATTCCTGGCTTGGGAAGATTCCCTGGAGAAGAAACTGGCAACCCACTCTAGTATTCTTGCCTGGAAAAATCCCAAGGGCAGAGGAACTGGGCGGGGTCGATGGGGGTTGCAGAGTCTGACAAGTCTGAGCATGATCTAGAGGAAGTAAAAATTGTAACAGAGTTTCCGTAGGCAAACCTGTGGAAGGATCATTAACGTGTTTCTGGGAGCACGTGTTCCAGCATGCAGCGGAAAGAGGAAGGAGGGAGGGCAGCACGTGTGCGTGCCAGGGCGTGTTCGCTTGCAGCCGGTCGGGTTAGCAGTCTTCCGGAGGGGAGGAGAGCAAGAGGGGGTAAGTGTGAAGGGATCAGATTAGAGGGCAGCTGCTTGCCTTCCCCACACCTGTCTCACAAGGGACACTCAGCCCCAGTCTGGCGGTCCGAGAGCGCCCCCACCCAGAGTTCCACAACAGCGTCTCCCTCGTGTCACTCCCAGCAGACCTCCCTGCCATGCCTCTAGTGGCTGGGTTGGAGGGTTCTAGGGGGCCGAGTTCCCCCCCCCACGCGCCTTCGCCTCTGGCGCCAGTCACGCCCCTGGTCGCAACCACCCAGGGCTGAGCCTCCAGTGCATCGCGGGGATGTGTGGCGTGGTGGTGGTGGCGGCTCCAGGCGGCGTGGTCGTTCACCCGCCCATCTCCTCCTGCTTCTGGCCCTGGACCGGTTTCCTGGTCCTCTGTCCTCTGCTCTGAGCCTACCACCCTCTCCCTGCCTTCTGAGCCTCGGGTCTCTCCTCCGTGCGTCTGGCTCTCGTCTTTCTCGCCCTCCCTGTGTGTGCGCCTGCCCGCTTGCGTCCCACTTCGCGTCGGAGCCTTCCTCGGCCCTCGGAGGAGAGAAGGGTTTCTGAGTCTTGAGTGTGCGGAGAGCCTCAAGGGTTGGGAAAGAAAGGAGCCGTCCAGGGGCGGGAGGGGCGGTGTCTGCCTGGTTTTTGGGGGGATGGCAGCTGTCGTCAGGTGGCGTTGGAGATGAGGACTCGGGCAGCCATCGGCCAACACCAGGCGAGCTCCACATTACGGGCCGGTAGCGCCTAAGCATGCGTGCAGCGGGCGGTGGCGGATGGAGCATGGTGGTTGGAGTCCAGCGGCGGCCACGGGGCACCACACACCCGCTTCACTCGCCTATCCCTTTCCGGGTACTTAGCCCAACCCGGCCCGGCAGAGGTTTGCAGACCCCTGGGGCGCCGCCACAGTCAGTGGAACTATGAAAATCAAGTGATCATTTCATACACAGAGCGTGCTCTCTTGGTATTCCTCTTTCTTCCATGACCAGTCATCAATTTCTCTTTCTTCTCCTGTGCCCTTTATTTTCATGTCAGTACACTGTACCTGCAATGATTATCTAGTCCAGCTAATGATTCTGTGACCTTTATTGATCATGTGACTGCCTTCCTCCATAGAACGTGATGCCCTTGGTCATTGCCAGATTCAGAAAATAGGCTAATACCTATTCAGTGGGGATCAAAATAGTTGTCAAATTAATCTTTTGTGACAATTATATGAAAAACACCTACCTTCCAGTCTGGAGATCATTCTATAGATACTATCTGTTTAGGCAATATATGTGCATCTTTTGTAAATCCCCAGATGCACTCTGATACTCAGGTGTGAGTTGAGGGAGAATTACTCCTTTTTCGATATCTTTTTGTGTAGTTTTCACTACATAGCTTAAATAACGGTAGCGTTTTACAGATCTCAGGCATTTGTAAGAAACCTTTAGGATTTTTTTCCTTTTCTTCTTTGAGAGTTTTTATCTTTCTTTTAACTTCATTCTTTGGCCCTTTCTCTTTTACTTGTTCTCTCACTTTCTTTCCTCCCTTATTTGCACTTCTTCCTTCCCTCATCCTTCCCTTTCCCCTTTCCATTTCCTTCCTCTACTTTCCCTTCCCTTTTTGTTTGTTAACAGCTTAATTGAAGTGATATAAAATAAATGAACATATTTAAATGTATGATTTTATAAATTTGATCATATGTATATTCTTATTAAACCATCACCATGTTAATAAACAAATACATTACCTCCAATAGTCCTTCATGTCCTTCCCCACCAGGGTCCATCCATGGGTAAGCACTGGCCTGCTTTCTTTATATATTGTGTTACAGTTTTGAGAGAGTTTTATATAAATTGAAATACACAATCTGTACTCCTTTTGGTCTTGTCTCTTTCACTTAGCATAAATATTCTGAGACTGATCCAAAATAGCTCAGAGGAGCTTGGCGGGCTACAGTCCATGGGGTCACAAAAGACTCGGACATGACTTGGTGACTAAAGAACAACAGTAACAATAGTTAATGGTTTTTATTGCTGAGTGGTATTTCATTGTATGGATATACCACAATTTTTATTCAAATGTGTTGATGAATATTTGTTTTTTTAATATATATTTATTTTATTTTTTAATATAAATTTATTTATTTTAATTGGAGGCTAATTGCTTTACAATATTGTATTGGTTTTGCCATACATCAACATTAATCTGCCACGGGTGTACACATGTTACCCATCCTGACCCTCCCTCCCATCTCCCTCCCCTCCCCATACCATCCCTCTGGGTCATCCCGGTGCACCAGCCCTGAGCCCCCTGTTTGATGCATTGAACTTGGACTGGCGATTTGTTTTGTTTTATACTTTAGTATTGCACATAACATTTCTGTGAGATGGCCAACAGACACATGAAAAGATACTTAACATTGCTCATTATTAGAGAAATCAAGGCTACAATGAGGTATCACTTCATGCTGGTTAGAATGGCCATTATTAAAAAAAAAAAAAACAACCCAAAACTACAAACAATAAATGCTGGAGAGGGTGTGGAGAAAAGGGAACCCTCTTGCACTGTTGGTGGGAATGTAAATTGATACAGCCACTATGGAGTACAGTATGGAGATTCCTTAAGAAACTAGGACTAGAACTACCATATGAGCCAGCAGTCCCACTACTGGGCATATACCCTGAGAAAACCAGAATTCAAAATGACACATGTACCCCAATGTTCTTAGCTGCACTGTTTACAATAGCCAGAACATTGAAGCAACCTAAATGTCCATTGACATATGAATGAATAAGAAGAGGTAGTACATATTTACAATGGAATATTGTTGTTGTTTTGGTTCACTAAGTCGTGTCCAACTCTTTTGTGACCCCATGCACTTCAGCCCGCCAGGCTCCTCTGTTCATGAGATTTCCCAGGTAAGAATACTGGAGTGTGTTAGTATTTCCTTCTTCAGGGGATCTTCATGGCCCAGGGATTGAGCCCATGTCTCCTGCATTGGCAGGAGTGTTGCTTACCAGTGAGCCACTAGGGAAGCCCACAGTGGGAAATTACTCAGCCATAAAAAGGAAAGAATTTGAATCACTTGTAATGAGGTAGATACACCTAGAGCCTGTTACGCAGAGTGAAGTAAATCAGAAAGAGAAACATAAACATCATATATTAACACATATATATGGTATCTAGGAAAACAGTACTGATGAACCTATTTGCAGGGAAGGAATGGAGACATAGACATAGAGAGTGGACTTGTGAACACAGTGGGGGAAGGAGAGGGTATGATGAATTGAGAAAGTAGCACTGACATATATACACTATCTTGTATAAATAGATAGCAAATGGGAAGCTGCCGTATAACACAGGGAGCCCAACCTGGTACTCTGTGATGACCTAAAGGGGTGGGATGGGAGGTGGGAGGGAGGCTCTGGAGGGAGGCTCTGGAGGGATATATGTTCAATTATGGCTGATTCACATTGCTGTACAGCAGAAACTAACACAAAGTTGTAAAGCAGTTACCTTCCAATTAAAAAAAATACCTTCTCTGAACATTTATTTACAATTTTTTGTATAGACGTGCTTTCTTTTCTCTTGGGTAAATACCTAATAGTGAAATGTCTGGGTCATATGGTAAATACATATACAATTTTTTAAAGTTGCTTTCCATTTACAGTTACTGCAAAATATTGGCTATATTCCCCCTGTTGTACAATACATCTTTGAGCCTATCTTATACCCAGTAGTTTGTACCTCCCACTCCCCCACCCCTGTATTGCCCCTCCCCGCACCGGTAATCACTAGTTAGTTTCTCTAATCTCTTTGCTTCTTTTATGTTATATTCACTAGTTGTATTATTTAGGTTCCACGTATAAGTGATATCATACAGTATTTTTCTTTGATTTATTTCATTTAGTTACTGCAAATGTTGTTCTGTTGCCCAGTTGTATCTGACTCTTTGCAACCCCATGGACTGCAGCACACCAGGCCTCTCTGTCCCTTACCATCTCCCAAAGTTAGCCCAAGTTCATGTCCATTGCATCAGTGATGCCATCCAGCCATCTCATCCTCTGAAGCCCTTTTCTCCTTCTGCCCTAAATCTTTTCCAGCATCAGAGACTTTTCCAGTGAGTCAGCTGTTCATATCAGGTGACCAAAATACTGGAGCTTCAGCTACAGGATCAGTCCTCCCAATGAGTATGCAGGGTTGATTTCCCTTAAGATTGACTGGTTTGATCTCCTTGCAGTCCAGGGGACTCTCAAGAGTCTTCTACAGCACCACAGTTTGAAGGCATTAATTCTTTGGTGCTCTGCCTTCTTTACGGTCCAGCTCTTCCAATCTCACATGACCACCGCAAAGACCATAGCCTTGACTATACAGACTTTTGTTGGCAGAGTAATGTCTCTGTTTTTCAACAGACTGTCTAGGTTTGTCATTGCTTTCTTGCCAAGAAGCAGTCGTCTTCTGATTTGATGGGTGCAGTCACCATCTGCAGTGATTTTAGAGTCTAAGAAGAGGAAATCTGTCACTACTTCCACCTTTCGCCCTCTTATTTGCCATGAAGTAACGGGGCCAGATGCTATGATCTTAGTTTTTTAAATATTTAGTTTTAAGCCAGATCTTTCACTCTCTTCCTTCATGCTCATAAAGAGGCTCTTTAGTTCCCCTTCACTTTCTGCCATTAGAGTGGTATCATCTGCCTATCTGAGGTTGTTGTTGTTTCTCCTGCCTATCTTGACTCCAGCTTGTAATTTATCCAGCCAGGCATTTCTCATGATATGCTCATCATATAGGTTAACTAAACAGGATGACAGTAGACAGCCCTGTCGTACTCCTTTCTCAATCTTGAACCAATCAGTTTGTTCCACACAGGGTTGGAACTGTTCCATACAGGTCCATAACTGTTGCTTCTTGACTTGCATACAGGTTTCTCATGAAACAGACAAGATAGTCTGGTATTCCCAGCTCTTTAAGAGCTTTTCACAGTTTGTTATGATACACACAGTCAAAGGCTTTAGCATAGTCGGTGAAACAGAGGTAGATGTTTTTCTGGAATTCCCTTGCTTTCTCTATGATCCAGTGAATGTTGGCAATTTGATCTCTGTTTCCTCTGCCTTTCCTAAATCCAGCTTGGACATCTGAAAGTTCTTTGTTCATATAATGCTGAAGCCTAGCATGCAAGATTTTAAGCATGATCTTACTAGCATGGGAGATGAGTGCAATTGGCTGATGGCTTGAACAATCTTTAGTACTACTCTTCTTGGGAATTAGGATGAGGATTGACCTTTTCCAGTCCTGTGGCCTCTGGTGGGTCTTCCAGATTTGCTGACATACTTAGTGCAACACTTTTATAGCATCATCCTTTAAAGTTTTGAATAGCTCTGCTAGAATTCCAACATATCCACTAGCTTTATTGACAGCAGCGCTTCCTAAGGCCCACATGACTTCACAGTCCAGAATGTCTGGCCCTGGATGACTGACTACACCATTGCAGTTATCCTGTTAACTGAGATCTTTTGTACAGTTCTTCCATGTATTCTTTCCATCTCTTCTTGATCTCTTCTGCATCTACTAGGTCTCCACTGTTTTTGTCCTTTATTATGCCCACCTTTGGGTGAAACATCCCCTTGATAGTTCCAATTTTACTAAAGAGATCTCTAGTCTTTCCCTTCTGTTGTTTTCCCCTATTTTTATGCAAATGGAAAATATATAATTTTTTAAAAGTTGAAGTATGTTTGATTTACAATGGTGTGTTGCATTCTGGTGTACAGAAAAGTGCTTCAGTTATACATATATATGTGCATGCGTGTGTGCTCAGTTGCTTAGTCATGTCCAGCTCTTTGAGACCTCGTGAACTGTAACCTGCCAGGCTCCTCTGTCCATGGGATTCTCCCAGGCAAGAATACTAGAGTGTGTTGCCATTTCCTCCTCCAGGGGATCTTCCCAATCCATGGATTGAACCCACATCTTTTGTGCCTCCTGCATTAGCAGGCAGATTCTTTACCACTGTGTCACCTGGGAAGCCCATACATAATAAACCACAATGGACAAAATGTGAAAATGAATATATATAGATATAAACTACTATACTATGTATAAAATAGATAGACAAGGAGTTCTATAGTACAAGATATATTTCCCAGTGCTATATAGGAACTCCTTGTCTCTCTATTTTATACATAGTAGTTTATATCTCTGTGTGTTAATTGCTCAGTTGTGTCCGACTCTGTGACCCCATGAGCACGCCAGGCTCCTCTGTCCATGGAATTCTTCAGGCAAGAATAGTGGAGTGGATAGCCATTCCCTTCTGTAGGAAATTTTCCCAACCTAGGGATCGAACCCGGGCCTTCTGCATTGTAGGAAGATTCTTCATCATCTGAGCCACTAGGGAAGCCCTGCTAATCCCAAACTCCTAATTTATTCCTCCTTCACCCCTTTCTCCTTTGGTAACCTTAAGTTTGTTTTCTGTGTTGGTGTGTCTATTTATGATTCTTAGGTTCATTTGTGTCATATTTTAGATCTCACATGTAAATGATTTCACATGGTATTTGTTCTTCTCTGACATACTTCACTTAGTATCATATAGTCTCTAGGTCCATCCATGTTGCTGAAAATGACCTAATTTCATTCTTTTTATGGCTGAGTAGTATTCCTTTATGTATATATAAAACAACTTTATTAGTTACCCGTTGATGGATGCAGGTTGTTTCCATGTCTTGGTAATTGTAAATAATGCTCCTATGAATATTGGGGTGCATGTATTTTTTTGAAATAGTGGTTTTGTTTTTTTTCAGATATATACCCAGGAATGTATGTATGTATGTGTATATGTATATACACACTGAGTCATGAGTCATATGGTAGTTTTAGTTGTTTTTTTTTTTTTGAGAAACCTCCATACTATTTTCCACAGTGGTTTCACTAGCTTACATTCCAACCAATGTACAAGAGTTTCTTTTTCTCCACGTCCTTGCCAACAGGTGTTATTTGTAGACTTTTGGATGATAACCATTTTGTCAGGTGACATCTCACTGTGGTTTTGATTTGCATTTCCCTGATGATTTATGATGCTGAGCATCTTTGCATGTGCCTGTAGGCCCCCGCTCTTCCTTTTTGGAAAAATGTCTATGAAGTTCTTCTGCCTACTTTTTAATTTTTTTTTATGTTGAGTTGTATGAGCTGTTTATACATGTAGAATTTTAATCCTTTATCAGTCAGATTGTTTGCAAATATTTTCACCCACTGAGTATGTTGTCTTTTTTATTTCTTTATGGTTTTCTTTTGTTGTGCAAAAGATTTTAACTTTAATTGGATCCCATTTATTTATTTTTGCCTTTTTTTTTTTTTTTACCTTAGGGAGATGGATCCAAAAAATATTGCTTCAATTTATGTCAAAGAGTGTTTGCCTATGTTTTCCCCTAGGAGTTTTGTGCTATCTGGTCCTACATTTAAGTCTTTAATCCACCTTGTATTTATTTTTCTATATGGGGTGAGGAATTTTTCTAATTCCATTCTTTTATGTGTAGCTGTCTAGTTTTCTCAGCAACACTTATTGAAGGGATTGTCCTTTCCTCATTGTATATTCTTCCATCTTTTGTTGTGGATTAATTGACCATGAGTGTGTGGGTTTGTTTCTGGGGTATCTGTACTGTTTCATTGATCTGTGGATCAGTTTTTGTGTAGATACCATATGTTTTGATTACTGTAGCTTTGTGTTATAGTCTAAAGTCTGTGAGCCTGGTATCTCCAGCTTTGTCCTTTATTCTCCAGATAGCTTTGGAATGGGGTTTTTTTTTTTGTTCCATAGAAATTTTAGGATTATAAGAGCATGGTCTTTCTATCTGAAGGGGACACATACAGTGTACATTTTGCAGCTAGTCAAATAGACTGGGATTCCAAGCAGTCTTTTTGTATGTCTGTGCCAGCTCTGAGGCCTTTGTCATTCTAACCTTCTTTGCATTTGTCTGTACAATGAAGGTCTTCACTTCCTTAAACTAATATTTGAAGTAACTTTCTGGATCTTGTGAAGACTGCAAATCCTTTACATTATCTTGTGGGAACTCCTCTTGTGTATTTTGGTTTGAGTCACTATTAAGATACTACTTGTCCAAGGTCAGATCATGGATCCATTAAATTTTAGAAACTTCTATAGTAAAATTTAGAGAGCTATCATATAAACAGCTATTTTGTTGGTACCTAATTATATTGTGGAATAGACATTATTTCACTGGGGAACGCTTCCCTGCCTAATATTATAAGACAGGGCATATAAATCTTCCTCTCAGACAATATCATTAAAATATACAAAAAATCCCAATAAGGTTACCTGAGCCCACAACATATAAACTAAAAATGGGGAGCTAATATTTAGAGGCCAATAATAAGCAAATTAAAGGGAATGTACTTGGGTAAATCAGTCTTTTAATATCATTTAGATGGCAGACCAGTTCTTTGGGGAATTAAAAATAATTATTTTTGGCTTGAGCTTCCCTGGTGGCTCAGACAGTAAAGAATCTGCCTGCAATGGGGAGACCCAGGTTCTCTCCCTGAGTCAGGAAGATCCCATGGAGAAGGGAATGGGTACCCACTCCAGTATTCTTGCCTGGAGAATTCCATGGACAGAGGAGCCTGGGGTCGCAAAGAGTCAGACACAACCGAGCGACTAACATGTCTTTGTCTTGCTGTACAAGTCAGAAATGGAAACATGGCCCATAATGATCTGAGACTGAGTCTAATTAGATCAATCAAGTAAAACCTGAAACCAAAGAATAAAGGGAAAATAAGGCCTTTATAAACTCAAACTGCTAGAAAGGCTCCCTCACCCCAAATCTAATTCACAGCCTCCTTATTAATTAATCAAGGACAAATACAAATATTAAATGTCTTTCCCACAAATAGTAAAAGGCCTTAGCCATCTGAGCAAGTAAGTTTATACTGTAATATGTAATTCATGACCAAATTTTAAAGTGAAGATATGAGATCTCTATTTGTGTCTGTTTTTATGTCTGTTTATACAGTATATCGGAGAAGGTGATGACACCCCACTCTAGTACTCTTGCCTGGAAAATCTCATGAGCCTGGTAGGCTGCAGTCCATGGGGTCACAAAGAGTTGGACATGACTGAGTGACTTCACTTTCACTTTTATGCATTGGAGAAGGAAATGGCAACCCACTCCAGTGTTCTTGCCTGGAGAATCCCAGGGACAGAGGTTCCTGGTGGGCTGCCGTCTATGGGGTTGCGCAGAGTTGGACAAGACAAGTGACTTAGCAGCAGCAGCAACATACAGTATATACATGATATATATTTACTTTCGGATAGTATCAAAATTAAATTTATAGAACTCTAGTAGACTTAAAGGTAAATTCTTACAAATTAAGTAGTTCTAAATGTAACAGAAACTAGTGCAAATGAACCTCAAGTTCAGGTGTTAAGGACAATATTCAATTTTAAGTTAATATTCAGTATTAACTTAAAAAATTTTTTTTTAATTTTAAAATATAATTTTATTTATTTTAATTGGAGGCTAATTACTTTACAATATTGTATTGGTTTTGCCATACATCAACATGAATCTGCCACGGGTATACACGTGTTCCCCATCCTGAATCCCCCTCCCACCTACCTCCCCATACCATCCCTCTGGGTCATCCCAGTGCACCAGCCCCAAGCATCCTGTATCATGCATCAAACCTGGACTGGTGATTGATTTCATATATGATATTATACCTATTTCAATGCCATTCTCCCAAATCATCCCACCCTCTCCCTCTCCCACAGAGTCCAAAAGACTGTCCTATACATCTGTGTCTCTTTTGCTGTCTCACATACAGGGTTATTGTTACCCTCTTTCCAAATTCCACATATATGCGTAGGTATACTGCATTGGTGTTTTTGTTTTTTTCTAGTTTACTTCACTCTGTATAATAGGTTCCAGTTTCATCCACCTTATTAGAACTGATTCAAATGTATTCTTTTTAATGGCTGAGTAATAATCCATTGTGTATATGTATCACAGCTTTCTTATCCATTCATCTGGACATCTAGGTTGCTTCCATGTCCTGGCTATTATACACAGTGCTGTGATGAACATTGGGGTACACGTGTCTCTTTCAATTCTGGTTTCCTCGGTGTGTATGCCCAGCAGTGGGATTGCTGGGTCATAAGGCAGTTCTATTTCCAGTTTTTTAAGGAATCTCCACACTGTTCTCCATAGTGGCTGTACTAGTTTGCATTCCCACCAGCAGTGTAAGCGGGTTCCCTTTTCACCACACCTTCTCCAGCATTTATTGCTTGTAGACTTTTGGATCGCAGCCATTCTGACTGGCGTGAAATGGTACCTCATTGTGATTTTGATTTGCATTTCTCTGATGATGAGTGATGTTAAGCATCTTTTCATGTGTTTGTTAGCCATCTGTATGTCTTCTTTGGAGAAATGTCTGTTTAGTTCTTTGGCCCATTTTTTGATTGGGTCATATATTTTTCTGGAATTGTGCTGCAGGAGTTGCTTGTATATTTTTGAGATTAGTTCTTTGTCAATTGCTTCATTTACTATTATTTTTCTCCCATTCTGAAGGCTGTCTTTTCACCTTGCTTATAGTTTCTTTTGTTGTGCAGAAGCTTTTAACTTTAATTAGATCCCATTTGTTTATTTTTGCTTTTATTTCCAGTATTCTGGGAGGTGGATCATAGAGGATCCTGCTGTGATTTATGTCGGAGAGTGTTTTGCCTATGTTCTCCTCTAGGAGTTTTATAGTTTCTGGTCTTACATTTAGATCTTTAATCCATTTTGAGTTTATCTTGTGTGCAGTGTTAGAAAGTGATCTAGTTTCATTCTTTTACAAGTGGTTGACCAGTTTTCCCAGCACCACTTGTTAAAGAGATTGGCTTTAATCCATTGTATATTCTTGCCTCTGTTGTCAAAGATAAGGTGTCCATATGTGTGTGGATTTATCTCTGGGCTTTCTATTTTGTTCCATTGATCTATATTTCTGTCTTTGTGCCAGTACCATACTGTCTTGATGACTGTGGCTTTGTAGTATAGCCTGAAGTCAGGCAAGTTGATTGCTCCAGTTCCATTCTTCTTTCTCAAGATTGCTTTGGCCATTCGAGGTTTTTTGTATTTCCATACAAATCTTGAAATTATTTGTGCTAGTTCTGTGAAAAATACCGCTGGTAGCTTGATAGAGATTGCATTGAATCTGTAGATTACTTTGGGTAGTATACTCATTTTCACTATATTAATTCTTCTGATCCATGAACATGGTATATTTCTCCATCTATTAGTGTCCTCTTTGATTTCTTTCATCAGTGTTTTATAGTTTTCTATATATGGGTCTTTAGCTTCTTTAGGTAGATATATTCCTAAGTATTGGAGAAGGCAGTGGCAACCCACTCCAGTACTCTTGCCTGGAAACTCCCATGGACGGAGAAGCCTGGTAGGCTGCAGTCCATGGGGTCGCTAAGAGGCAGGCATGACTGAGCGACTTCACTTTCACTTTTCACTTTCATGCATTGGGGAAGGAAATGGCAACCCACTCCAGTGTTCTTGCCTGGAGAATCCCAGGGATGGGGGAGCCTGGTGGGCTGCCATCTATGGGGTCGCACAGGGTCGGACACGACTGAAGTGACTTAGCCAGATTCCTAAGTATTTTATTCTTTTCATTGCAATGGTGAATGGAATTGTTTCCTTAATTTCTTTTTCTACTTTCTCATTATTAGTGTATAGCAATGCAAGGGATTTCTGTGTGTTGATTTTATATCCTGCAACATTACTATATTCATTGATTAGCTCTAGTAATTTTCTGGTGGAGTCTTTAGGGTTTTCTATGTAGAAGATCATGTCATCTGCAGTGAGAGTTTTACTTCTTTTCCAATCTGGATTCCTTTTATTTCTTTTTCTGCTCTGATTGCTGTGGCCAAAATTTCCAGAACTATGTTGAATAGTAGCGGTGAAAGTGGACACCCTTGTCTTGTTCTTGACTTATAGGGGAAATGCTTTCAATTTTTCACCATTGAGGATAATGTTGCTGTGGGTTTGTCATATATAGCTTTTATTATGTTGAGGTATGTTCCTTCTATTCCTGCTTTCTGGAGAGTTTTTATCATAAATGGATGTTGAATTTTGTCAAAGGCCTTTTCTGCATCTATTGAGATAATCATATGCCTTTTATTTTTCAATTTGTTAATGTGGTGAATTACATTGATTGATTTGTGGATATTGAAGAATCCTTGCATCCCTGGGATAAAGCCCACTTGGTCATGGTGTATGAACTTTTAAATGTGTTGTTGGATTCTGATTGCTAGAATTTTGTTAAGGAATTTTGCATCTATGTTCATCCGTGATATTGGCCTATAGTTTTCTTTTTTTGTGGCATCTTTGTCAGGTTTTGGTATTAGGGTGATGGTGGCCTCATAGAATGAGTTTGGAAGTTTATCTTCCTCTGAAATTTTCTGGAAGAGTTTGAGTAAGATAGGTGTTAGCTCTTCTTGAAATTTTTGGTAGAATTCAGCTGTGAAGCTGTCTGGACCTGGGCTTTTGTTTGCTGGAAGATTTCTGATTACAGTTTCAATTTCTGTGCTTGTGATGGGTCTGTTAAGACTTTCTATTTCTTCCTGGTTCAGTTTTGGAAAGTTGTACTTTTCTAAGAATTTGTCCATTTCTTCCACGTTGTCCATTTTATTGGCATTCTATTGTATTGGCATTCATTTTATTGGCATTCTATTGTATCATTTAAAGTTTGTGTTTCTTTGTTAATTTTCTGTTTAGTCGATCTGTCCATAGGTGTGAGTGGGATATTAAAGTCTCCCACTATTATTGTGTTATTATTAATTCCCCCTTTCATACTTGTTAGCATTTGTCTTACATAATGTGGTGCTCCTATGTTGGGTGCATATATATTTATAATTGTTATATCTTCTTCTTAGATTGATCCTTTGATCATTATGTAGTGTCCTTCTTTGTCCCTTTTCACAGCCTTTGTTTTAAAGTCTATTTAATGTGATATGAGTATTGCTACTTCTGCTTTCTTTTGGTCTCTATTTGCGTGGAATATCTTTTTCCAGCCCTTCACTTTCAGTCTGTGTGTGGAATATCTTTTTCCAGCCCTTCACTTTCAGTCTGTATGTGTCCCTTGTTTTGAGGTGGGTCTCTTGTAGGCAGCATATAGAGGGATCTTGTTTTTGTATCCATTCAGCCAGTCTTTGCCTTTTGGTTGGGGCATTCAACCCATTTACGTTTAAGGTAATTATTGATAAGTATGATCCCGTTGCCATTTACTTTATTGTTTTGGGTTCGGGTTTATACACCCTTTTTGTGTTTCCTGTCTAGAGAATATCCTTTAGCATTTGCTGGAGAGCTGGTTTGTTGGTGCTGAATTCTCTCAGCTTTTGCTTGTCTGGAAAGCTTTTGATTTCTCCTTCATATTTGAATGAGATCCTTGCTGGGTACAGTCATCTGGGCTGTAGGTTATTTTCTTTCATCACTTTAAGTATGTCTTGCCATTCCCTCCTGGCCTGAAGAGTTTCTATTGAAAGATCAGCTATTATCCTTATGGGAATCCCCTTGTGTGTTATTTGTTGTTTTTCCCTTGCTGCTTTTAATATTTGTTCTTTGTGTTTGATCTTTGTTAATTTGATTAATATGTGTCTTGGGGTGTTTGACCTTGGGTTTATCCTATTTGGAACTCTCTGGGTTTCTTGGACTTGGGTGATTATTTCCTTCCCCATTTTAGGGAAGTTTTCAACTATTATCTCCTCAAGGATTTTCTCATGGTCTTTCTTTTTGTCTTCTTCTTCTGGGACTCCTATAATTCAAATGTTGGAGCATTTCATATTGTCCTGGAGGTCTCTGAGATTGTTCTCATTTCTTTTAATTCGTTTTTCTTTTTTCCTCTCTGATTCATTTATTTCTACCATTCTATCTTCTATTTCACTAATCCTATCTTCTGCCTCTGTTATTCTACTATTTGTTGCCTCCAGAGTGTTTTTGATCTCATTTATTGCATTATTTATTATATATTGACTCTTTTTTATTTCTTCTAGGTCCTTGTTAAACCTTTCTTGCATCTTCTCAATCATTGTCTCCAGGCTATTTATCTGTGATTCCATTTTGATTTCAAGATTTTGGATCATTTTCACTATTGATATTCAGAATTCTTTCTCAGGTAGAGTCCCTCTCTCCTCCTCTTTTGTTTGGTTTGGTGGGCATTTCTCCTGTTCCTTTACCCGCTGAGTATTCCTCTGTCTCTTCATCTTGTTTATATTGCTGCATTTGGGGTGGCCTTTCTATATTCTGGGAATTTGTGGAGTTCTCTTTATTATGGAGTTTCCTCACTGTGGGTGGGAGTGTATCAGTGGCTTGTCAAGGTTTCTTGGTTAGGGAGGCTTGTGTTGGAGTTCTGGTGGGTGGAGCTGGATTTCTTCTCTCTGGAGTGCAATGAAGTGACTAGTAATGGGTTATGAAACGTCAATGGTTTTGGAGTAACTTTGAGCTGCCTGTATATTGAAGTTTAGGGGTGTGTTTCTGTGTTGCTGGAGATTTTGTGTGGTATGTCTTGCTCTGGAACTTGTTGGCCCGTGAGTGGTGCTTGGTTTCAGTGTAGATATGGAGGCGTTTGATGAGCTCCTGTCAATTAATGTTCCCTGGATTCAGGAGTTCTCAGGTGATCTCAGCATTTGGACTTAGGCCTTCTGCTTCTGGTTTTCAGTTTTATTTTTACAGTAGCCTCAAGACTTCTCCATCTATACAGCACCGATGATAAAACATCTAGGTTAAAGATGAAAAGTTTCTCCACATTGAGGGACACCCAGAGAGGTTCACTGAGTTACATGGAGAAGAGAAGAGGGAGGGGATAGTTAGAGGTGACTGGAATGAGATGAGGTCGGGTCAAAAGAGGAGCAAGCAAGCTAGCCAGTAATCACTTCCTTAGGTGCACTCCACAGTCTGGACCGCTCAGAGGTGTTCATGGAGTTATACAGGGAAGAGGAGAGGGAGGAAGTAGACAGAGGTGGCCAGGAGGATAAAAGAGGGAAATTAAAAGGAGAGAGACAGATCCAGCCAGTAAACAGTTCCCTAAGTGTTCTCCACCGTCTGGAACACACAGAGATTCACAGAGTTGGGTAGAGAAGAGAAGGGGAAGGGAAGAGACAGAGGCCACCTGGTGGAGAAAAAGGAGAGTCCAAAGGAGGAGAGAGTGGTCAAGCCAGTAATCTCGCTCTCAGGTAAAATTGGGGACTAAAGATTGAGTTTTTAAATGTACAAGTTCAGTTCAGTTCAGTTCAGTCACTCAGTCGTGTCCGACTCTTTGCGACCCCATGAATCGCAGCACGCCAGGCCTCCCTGTCCATCACCAGCTCCCGGAGTTCACTCAGACTCACGTCCATTGAGTCAGTGATGCCATCCAGCCATCTCATCCTCTGTCGTCCTCTTCTCCTCCTGCCCCCAATCCCTCCCAGCATCAGAGTCTTTTCCAATAAGTCAACTCTTCACATGAGGTGGCCAAAGTATTGGAGTTTCAGCTTTAGCATCAATCCTTCCAAAGAAATCCCAGGGCTGATCTCCTTCAGAATGGACTGGTTGGATCTCCTTGCAGTCCAAGGGACTCCCAAGAGTCTTCTCCAACAACACAGTTCAAAAGCATCAATTCTTTGGTGCTCAGCCTTCTTCACAGTTCAACTCTCACATCCATACATGACCATTGGAAAAACCATAGCCTTGACTAGACGGACCTTATTCGGCAAAGTAATGTCTCTGCTTTTGAATATGCTATCTAGGTTGGTCATAACTTTTCTTCCAAGGAGTAAGCGTCTTAATTTCATGGCTGCAATCACCATCTGCAGTGATTTTGGAGCACAAAAAAATAAAGTCTGACACTGTTTCCCCATCTATTTCCCATGAAGTGATGGGACTGGATGCCATGATCATAGTTTTCTGAATGTTGAGCTTTAAGCCAACTTTTTCACTCTCCTCTTTCACTTTCAAGAGGCTTTTTAGTTCCTCTTCACTTTCTGCTATAAGGCTGGTGTCATCTGCATATCTGAGGTTGTTGATATTTCTCCCAGCAATCTTGATTCCAGCTTGTGCTTCTTCCAGCCCAGCATTTCTCATGATGTACTCTGCATATAAGTTAAATAAGCAGGGTGACAATATACAGCCTTGACGTACTCCTTTTCCTATTTGTAACCAGTCTATTGTTCCATGTCCAGTTCTAACTGTTGCTTCCTGACCTGCATACAGATTTCTCAAGAGGCAGGTTAGGTGGTCTGGTATTCCCATCTCTTTCATAATTTACCACAGTTTATTGTGATGCATACAGTCAAAGGCTTTGGCGTAGTCAATAAAGCAGAAATAGATGTTTTTCTGGAACTCTCTTGCTTTTTCCATGATCCAGCAGATGTTGGCAATTTGATCTCTGGTTCCTCTGCCTTTTCTAAAACCAGCTTGAACATCAGGGAGTTCACGGTTCATGTATTGCTAAAGCCTGGCTTGGAGAATTTTGAGCATTACTTTACTAGCGTGTGAGATGAGTGCAATTGTGCGGTAGTTTGAGCATTCTTTGGCATTGCCTTTCTTTGGGATTGGAATGAAAACTGACCTTTTTCCAGTCCTGTGGCCACTGCTGAGTTTTCCAAATTTGCTGGCATATTGAGTGCAGCACTTTCACAGCATCATCTTTCAGGATTTGAAATAGCTCAACTGGAATGCCGTCACTTCCACTAGCTTTGTTCGTAGTGATGCTTTCTAAGGCCCACTTGACTTCACATTCCAAGATGTCTGGCTCTAGATTAGTGATCACATCATCATTATTATCTGGGTCGTGAAGATCTTTTTTGTACAGTTCTTCTGTGTATTCTTGCCACCTCTTCTTAATATCTTCTGCTTCTGTTAGGTCCATACCATTTCTGTCCTTTATCGAGCCCATCTTTGCATGAAATGTTCCCTTGGTATCTCTAATTTTCTTGAAGAGATCTCTCGTCTTTCCCGTTCTGTTGTTTTCCTCTATTTCTTTGCATTGATCACTGAAGAAGGCTTTCTTATCTCTTCTTGCTATTCTCTGGAACTCTGTATTCAGATGCTTATATCTTTCCTTTTCTCCTTTGCTTTTCATCTCTCTTCTTTTCACAGCTATTTGTAAGGCCTCCCCAGACAGCTGTTTTGCTTTTTTGCATTTCTTTTCCATGGGGATGGTCTTGATCCCTTTAAATGTACAAAATTGACAACAAATACCAAAAAGCAAAGATTAAAAATCTAGAGTAGAGGTTGCATTTTCAAAAATACAATATTAAAGGAACAAAGAAGAAGAAAAAAACAAAGCCACAAGAATTATTAAACAACAACAACCACAAAAAGACTATATATGATGTTTGCTTTAAAAATAAGGTCTTTTTTTTTGAAAGGTAATAGTAGGTTATAAAAAAAATTAAAGGAGAAATAGAGGACTTAAAAATTTTTTAAAGTTAAAAAAAAAGAAGAAAAAGAAAGGGAGGAAAAAAACCCACACAACTACATCAACAACAACAACAACAAAGAATGATCGTGAAAATAGTAAAGATATATCTGGCCCTTTCTCTGGTGTTGTGGGCAGTGTGGGGTCACTTCCAAGGCGGTTCCCTCTGTTTAACTTCTTCTGTTTGCTTGTCTCTTCAGTGTCTGATTTCCGCCCTGACACGGGCGGGGGTGGGGTGTGCGGGGGCCATGGTGGACACTTTTTTTTTTTAGGCTCACTTGTTCAGTTGTGCTGTGGGGAGGGAGGGATGCTGCAAACCAATAACACTGCCATGTGCTCGCAGTGTCTTAGCCTCGCTGGGCCTGCCCCTGCTCACGGCGCACACCACTCAGGCTCTACATTTCTCCACCAGGAACCGTCTAAGGCCAGCCCTAGCCTGCATGCACCTCCCCGGTCTAAGCTGCTCAGGCTCGGTGCTCAGGTAGCCCTCAGAGGCACAGATTCGGTTGGGCCTGCATTTTGTGCCCTTCCCAGGTCCGAGTAGCTTAGGTGTTTGGCGAGCGCGGTCACTGCGACTTATCGCCTTTCCCATCTCTGCTGCTCAGTTTTCTGGGAGTACCGCTGGCGTCCCTTCTCAGGCGGATGACGACTGTCCAGAACCCCCAGAAGTCTTAGTTAGCAAAGAAGCCTACTTGCATTTTGGTAGGTAATGTCTCTCTTGGGCTGTGATTGCCCTCTTCCAGCCCTTATTGCTCTGGCTGCCTGTCACCCGAGGGGGATGGTCTGCAGCTGGCTATTTCTGTTCCGTCCTTTGTTCTGTGCAGGGTCCTGGTGTTGTCTTATGTTTGAGCTTTTTGCGTGGTAGCTATCCCACAGTCTGGTTTGCTAGCCGAAGTTAGTTCGTTCTGGTTATGCGCAGGATGTTCCTGCCCGATTCTTAAAAAGCACTGCAGCCCACGCCTCCCTGCCCAGCCCCCACTTGCTAGTGGCGGATGCAGGCGTCTGCGCTGCTTCTTTGCTGGGGGAGTTACTGTTGGGCTTGTAATCTGTTGGTTTTAATTATTTATTTATTTTTCCTTCCTGTTATGTTGCCCTCTGTGCTTCCAAGGCTCGCCACAGACTCGGCAGCGAGAGTGTTTCCTGGTGTTTGGAAACCTCTCTTCTTAAGATTCCCTTCCCGGGACGGGACTCCCTTCCTCAGATGGAGCTCCTTCCCTACCTCCTTTGTCTCTTTTTTCGTCTTTTATATTTTTTCCTACCTGTTTTTGAAGACAATGATCTGCTTTTCTGGGTGCCTGATGTCCTCTGCCAGCATTCAGAAGTTGTTTTGTGGAATTTACTCAGCATTGAAATGTTCTTTTGATGAATTTGTGAGGGAGAAATTGGTCTCCCCGTCCTATTCCTCTGCCATCTTAGGACCCTCCCAGAGTCTAGGTCTATAAGAATATAGCCCTGTGTTAATCCCACTGGTTTTCTAACCACCTACGAATCTCATCTTCCTGATCTTTGGCCCCAGCCCTGGAACACCCAATATGCTGCTTCACCCAGTCTTAATAACAATTATAACTTACCTAATGACCTCTCAAGATCTAATCAAATAACAATATAATATGGATCCTTATAAAGATCCTAGAACTTCCTTCCCTGAAATTCATCCATTTGACTATTCACATCAGTGAAAACTTGAAGTATTATGAAAATCCTGCTCAAAAGCATATATTAAACCATTACCGTCTACTATTAAGTACCCATTTAGAAGGGGCAATAAAATACACGAAATACATGGACCTTCAGAAAAGTAGCTTCTATCACTCTTAAATGATTTCCCACTTGTCTTTTGGGTATCTGGACTTCCCAGAACAGAAATAGTAATACTACTAGAATGAAAAAAACTAAAAATGAAAATAAAACTCTTCCTTAATTTTCTTCTTTTTAAAATTTATCTCTACACCCTACACTGGCCTTAGTGAGAAAAAACAACCAATATGTGTATTTCTGAATGACATATTTTTTATTACTTTTATATGTAGAAAAATTGCCTAACATTTCTGATTTTTGGTGTCCACTTATATAAAGTGTCAGGTAAAGCAACTACTTTCCACTGATTGTGTATTAGATATCATTATCATATGTGGAAATACTTTTGTGAACTAGAAAGGGCTATATATGTGTTATAGCTATTTAGGAACATTCTGGTACATTACACAAATATATCACAGTAAAAGCAATTTTTATAAAGCTAAACAGTTTCTCTAACCCAATCCTGGTACACAACAGAGTATATATAATATATTTTATTGTACTAATAAATTTGTGCAAACCTGACCCATTCAGAAGCCAGACTAAATCATACTGGTACCACACTAGGAACCTGAGATTCAAATGTACAAAACAGAGTCCATGGGACTCATTGTCTAGTAGGAGAACAACCTGGAAGCAAATAACTCGAGGACTATGACAGAGTATGCATAAATGTATACTGGGTAAAGTGTGGTATATAGACACTCCCAAATTCTTTCACCCTCTCAAACTCTTGTTCCATTGGTTACCACATCTTCCTATGTCTTCATCGCTCACTCTCTACTGGCTCCTCCCCATCAACAAATAAGCCATGCTACCATCTCTCTCTTGGTCACAGTTTAGTAAGTCAGACAAGTATTTTAAGAAACTGCTGGATTCACAGTGGGATTTCATTTTAAAGTTAAATGGAAAGGGGTGGTAAGAGTGATGTGTTTGGCTTTAGAATACATGGTGGGGTCATTTTCCAAGACAAGGAATCCAGGAAGAGGGAAATTATTAGGGAACAGAGGATTTGCCAAAAGGTAGGTTAGCTGTGGGCTTCCTGGGTAGCTCAGGTGGTAAAGAATCCACCTGCAATGCAGAAGACCCTGGATCAATTCCTGGGTGAAGAAGATCCCCTGGAGAAGGGGATCTGGCTACCACTCCAGTATTCTTGGGCTTTCCTGGTGGCTCAGACAGTAAATAATCAGCGTACAATGTGGGAGATCTGGGTTCAGTCCCTGGTTTGGGAAGATCCCCTGGAGGAGGGCATGGCAACCCACTCCAGTATTCTTGTGTGGAGAATCCCCACGGACAGAGAAGCCTGATGGGCTACAATCCATGGAATTACAAAGAGTCAGACACAACTGAGCAACTAAGCACAGCAGTAGGTTCAGATGTAGATGAATAAATCATAATGTTTAATGTTTTGTACTTGGCAAGAAGTGGAAAAAGCAACTGTGGAAGAAGATAGTCTTTCTTAGGCCAAATTCAGCTTACCTCTTGGTTCTGGTGCACATTAGCTTTATGACCTTAGGCAATTGACTTTTATTTGTTGAGGGTTTGATTCCCAATAACCAATAACCCAACATTATTGTTAAAATTAAAAACAATAGTATAAGGTGTAATATGGCACAGTTGTTGAGACTCTGAAATTTGATTGCATGGTTTTGAGGCTTGGTACTATCCCTTACTTGCTATAGGAAAGTGAATACATTTTAATCTTCTAAGTATTCTTATTTGTAAAATGGCATATTAAATATAGGCATACCTTTTTTTTATTGCACTTCACTTAGTAGATATTATTTTCTTTACAAATTGAAGGTTTTTGGTAATCCTGTGTCAAGGAGGTCTATTGGTGCATTTGCTCACTTCCTTACTCAGTGTCATACTTTGGTAATTTTCCACCAGATATTTTAAACCCTCCACCAGGAAAAAGAGTAAGACAGAAGACTGAGATGATGGTTAACTTTTTTTTAGCTTCTTACTTTTGTATAAAGTACTTTTAAAAAACTTTTAAATTACTGTATGTACAGTGTTTTTTTAAAAACAATACTATTGCACACTTCATGCAGTGTAAACATAAATTTTATATGCCCAGGAAACCAAAATATTATTCTGACTCACTTTGTTGCAGTATTTGCTTTATTGTGTGGGTTTGGAAGTCAGTCTGCAATATCTCTGAAGTATGCCTGTAATAGTGACAACTTCACAGGGTAGTTATGAAAATTCAAATGACTACTATGTTAAATAGTATGCAACAATGACTGGGATATAGAAACTGCTATATGCTTTCTAAATATATTTAAAATAATTAGAGGGCTATTGCAAATCTCATAGGATATGAAAATAACAAATAGTAGTTGCTATTATGCCATTATGGGGCTTCCCAGATCGTGCAAGTGGTAAAGAATCCACCTGCCAATGCAGGAGACATGAGAGACGTAGATTTGATCCCTGGGTCAGGAAAAATCCCTGGAATCAGGAATGGCAACCCACTCCAGTATTCTTGCCTGGAGACTCTCCATGGACAGAAGAGCCTGGTGGACTATAGTCCATAGGATCCCAAAGAGTTGAATACAAACGAAGTGACTTGGCACACATGCATATTATGCCATTATATTCTCTTCTAAAATCCTTTTTTTTTTTAAAAAAAAAAAGTCATGGTATATCTTCATAGTTTAGAATTATCTTTAACTTTAAAATAGATTTTGACTGTGAATCCTATGGTCCCTTGAAGTCATCACTTGACTCACCCATTAAACTGTGACTGTGACAGAGACATTAGCATAGCTCACTCAGAACTGCTAATCGGTGGGTATCTGATCTGCTGATGTTGTGACCTCCTTGGTGAGAGTCATAAGACCTAAGATCACGAAGTGTGCTTTTCTTCTTTCCTTCAGAACTTTCTCCTGTAGTCCCTCTGATATTTCATCAGGCACACAAATATCCTATCCTTCTGTTGTTGTTGTTCAGCCACTCAGTCATGTCCAATTCTTTGTGACCCCATGAATTGCAGCATGCCAGGCTTCCCTGTTCTTCACTATCTTCCGGAGTTTGCTCAAACTCATGTCCATTGAGTCAGTGATGCCATCCAACCATCTCATCCTTTGTCACCCCCTTCTCTCCCTGCCCTCGATCTTTCCCAACATCAGGGTCTTTTCCAAAGAGTCAGCTCTTCGCATCAGGTGACCAAAGTATTGGAGCTTCAGCTTCAGCATCACTCTTTCCAATGAATATTCAGGGTTTATTTCCTTTAGGATTGACTGGTTTGACCTCCTGGCTGTCCAAAGGGCTCTCAAGAGTCTTCTCCAGCACCACAGTTTGAAAGCATCAGTTCTTTGGTGCTCAGGTTTCTCTGTGTTCCAACTCTCATATCTGTATGTGACTACTGGAAAAACCATAGCTTTGACTATATGGACCTTTGTCAGCAAGGTGATGTCTCTGCTTTTTAATCCTCTGTCTAGTTTTGTCATAGCTTTCCTTCCAAGGAGCAAGTGTCATTTAATTTCATTGCTGCAGTAACTTTCCACAGTGATTTTGGAGCCAAGAATATAAAATCTGTCACTGTTTCCAATTCTCCCCCTTCTATTTGCCATGAAGAGATGGGACCAGATGTCATGATCTTAGTTTTCTGAATGTTGAGCTTTAAGCCAACTTTTTCACTCTCCTCTTTCACTTTCATAAAGAGGCTCTTTAGTTCCTCTTCACTTTCTGCCATAAGGGTGGTATCATTGCATATCTGAGGTTATTGATATTTCTCCCAACAATCTTGATTCCAGCTTGTGATTCATCCAGCCAGGCATTTTGCATGATGTACTCTGCATATAAGTTAAATTATCAGGGTGACAATATATAGCCTTGATGTACTCCTTTTTCAATTTTGAACCCGTGCATTCTTCCATGTCCGGTTCTAACTGTTGCTTCTTGACCTGCACACAGTTTTCTCAGGAGGCAGGTAAGGTGGTTTGGTATCCCAATTCTTTAAGAATTTCCAGTTTGTTGTGACCCACACAGTCACAGTCTTTAGCATAGTCAGTGAAGCAGAAGTAGATGTTTTTCTGGAATTCTCTTGCTTTTTCTATGATGCAGTGGATGTTGGCAATTTTATTTCTGGTTCCTCTACCTTTTCTAAATCTGGCTTTTATATTTGGAAGTATCCTCTGGCAAAGTGCTATTAAGAGATGTCATGAAACAGACTTTCAGTATGTGGACTTCGAGTTTTCTTAAGTAGATAAAGTGCAGTATCCAAAGAATGGATAAAATATATCCAAATAGAGGTACAGTTTTATTTTTTAATGTTTTATTTTATTTATTTATCTGTAGTCTGTTGCTTCTAACAGAAATAGAAGAGATTAAGAAGAGATGGCAAGAATACACAGAGGAATTATACAGAAAGTCTCAATGACCTGGAGTAACTATGATGGTGAGATCAGTCACTTATAGCCAGACATCCTGGAGTGTGAAGTCAAGTGGGCATTAGGAAGCATTGCTATGAACAAAGTTAGTGGAAGTGATGGAATTCCAGTGGAGCTATTTCAGATCCTAAAGTATGATGCTGTTGAAGTAAGTACTGCACTCAGCATGTCAGCAAATTTGGAAAACTCAGCAATGGCCACAGGGCTGGAAAAGGTCAGTTTTCATTCTAATCCCAAAGAAAGGTAATGTCAAAGAATGTTCAAACTACCATAAAATTGTGCTTACTTCACACGCTAGCAAGGTAATGCTCAAAATCCTTCAAGTTAGGCTTCAACAGTTCATGAACTGAGAAATTCCAAATGTACAAGCTGGATTTAGAAAAGGCAGAGGGATCAGAGATCAAATTGCCAACATTCTTTGGATCATAGAGAACACAAGGAAATTCCAGAAGAAATCTACTTCTGCTTCATTGACTACACTAAAGCTTTTGACTATGTGGATCAAAACAAAGTGTAGGCAATTCTTAAAGTGATGGGAATACAAGACCACCTTACCTGCCTCCTGATAAACTTGTGTGCAGGTCAAAAAGCAACAGTTGGAACTGGACATGTAACAATGCAGTGGTTCAATGCAGTGGTACATAAAGGCTGTATATTGTCACCCTGCTTATTTAACTCATATGCAGAGTACATAATGTGAAATGCTGGGCTGGATGAATCACAAGCTGGAATCAAGCTTGCTGGGAGAAATATTAATAACCTGATATGCAGATGACACCACTCTAATGGCAGAAAGGAAAGAGGAACTAAAGAGCCTCTTGATAAAGGTGAAAGAGGAGAGTGAAAAAGCTGTCTTAAAATTCAATGTTCAAAGAACTAAGATCATGGCATCTGGTCCCATCACTTCATGGCAAATAGAAGGGGGAAAAGTAGAAAGAGTGACAGATTATTTTTTGGCCTCCCAAATCACTTCAGACAGTGACTGAACTATGAAATTAAAACTCTTGCTTCTTCTTAGGAAAGCTAAGACAAACCTAGGCAGCATACCAAAAAGCAGAGATATCACTTTGCTGACAAAAGTCCATATAGTCAATAGTAGTCATGCACAGATGTGAGAGTTGGACCATAAAGAAGGCTGAATATTAAAGAATTGATACTTTTGAATTGTGGTACTGGTGCAGACTCTTGAGAGTCCCTTGGACAACAAGGAGATTAAACCAGTCAATCCTAAAGGAAATCAGTCCTGAATATTCATTGGAAGGACTGATGCTGAAGCTGAAGCTCCAATACTTTGGCTGCCTGGAAAGATCTTGATGCTGGTAAAAACTGAGGGCAGGAGGAGAAGGGGTGACAGAGCATGAGATGGTTGGATAGCATCACTGACTCAATGGACTTGAATAAACTCCAGGAAATAGTGAAGGACAGAGAAGCCTGGTGTACTGCAATCCACAGAGAGGCAAAGAGTCAGACAATACTTAGTGACTGAACTAGAACAACAGGTGTACAATATAGTAATTCAGAATTTTTAAACGTTATACTCAATTTGTGAAAGTGAAGTCATTCAGTCATGTCCAACTCTTTGTGACCACATGGACTATAGCCTGCCAGGCTCCTCCATCCATGGGATTTTCCAGGCAAGAATACTGGAGTGGGTTGCCATTCCCTTCTCCAGGGGATATTCCCAACCCAGGGATCAAACCTGGGTCTCCTGCACTGAGTCTTTACCATCTGAGCCGCCAGGGAAGCCCATACTCAATTTGTAGTTATTATGAAGTATTAGTTATATTCCCTGTGCTGTACAATACATCCTTTAGCTTACTTATTTTATGCATAATAATTTCTATCTCTTACTCCCCTATATTGCTCCTCTTCCCTTCTGTCTCCCCACTGGTTAACTGTTCTCTATATTTGCGAATCTGTTTCTTTTTTATTATATTCACAAGTTTGTCTTTTTTCTTAGATTCCAGAAGTATTGGTTTTAGAGTGGAAACAGTGATAATTTGTTTAGTCTGTCATTTAATTGTAAAGAAACAGGGTCACATTAAGTAGAGTTTCTATGGGTGTATAGCCACTTGTCACCATACAGGTGTTTTCCAGCTTCACCTCTCACTGCTGCTTGGAAATCTTGCTGTTTTCTTAGTTCTCTTTTTTATTCTCCACAGAGCTTCATCCATTCTGCTCTTCCTTCTCCTAATCTTTTACACATTCTATCCTCACACACATTAGATAATTTGATTCTTACTTCCCCAAGGGAAATGAATCTCTCAAGTGTAATGTACCTCAGTTTTGCAGCACAAATGTACAACCTTACTTATACATAATCCAACCTTTCCTCCTCCCCCCCCCATCACTGTGCTTCACACACAGGTCCTTCTACCCTCTTGTTCAATTGTTTACCACATCTTACTATGTTTTCAGGTTTTCCCTCTCTACTGGTGTTTCAAGGAAAAGCCAATTCTGACTTCATGTTGGAACCATTTCTTTGACTTGCTTTTTATTGCTTTTGTTATTGTAATCATATATAATGGCCTACCTCAGAGAATGTTAGCCCTGCGGCGGACTGCTAAACTAAAGTGCTTCTATTCAGGACCTTGTCCACGTGTGGGTGGGAGGAAATAAGAAATTAACACATCCCCTCCCTGAAGCTTGCCGTTCTAGGAGATATTTACAAGATTAATGACCTTTTTACTTTGTTTCCTCACCTCCCCCATCTCTGTTCTATAAAACAAACCAGTATCCAGACCCTAATAAGATGGTTATTTTGAGACATTAGTCTGTCATCTTCTTGGTTTTATGAAAAAGTCATACTCCTTGCCTCAACACCTTGTTTCTCGGATTTTTTGGCCTGTCGTCCAGCGAGCAGAACAAGCTTGACTTGATAACACTGGCTTCTCTTCATCAACAAGTAAAGGTGCTCAAGTCTCTGCCACCTTGAAAACATTAAAACTCTTCTTTGATGTGACATCACCTTTGAGCTACTATTCCTTCTATTCCTCTCCTCTCTTTCATAATTAAGCGAACCATTTAGACTCACTGAATCTAATTACTTATCTCCCACTCATTCCCTAGCCTATTGTCATCTGTCTTTCCACCCTGCCACTTTATTGAAGCAGCTCCTGTTAATCATGTTATGCCTTAAATTCACTCAATTCTGTGTCTACATTCTCTCCATTTCCCTTTTATTTTGATAACTACTCTTCCCTTTTGTTTTGATAACTACTCCTTTTTTTTGATGATCCCTTTGTATGCACTTCTCTGCCCAACCCAGAAATTTTTGTTAACAGTTTTATTACAATGTAAATTATATACCATAATCTTCACCTATTTATTGTATAAGTCAAAAGTTGTTAGTGCATTTGTAAAGTTGGGCAACCATCGTTATAATCTAATTTTAAAATATCTTTGTTTCAGAGAGAAACCTTGTACCCATTAGCGGTCAATCCCCATTCCCCTTTCCTTCAGCCATAGGTAACTATTAATCTGTGTTTTGATTCTGTATGTTCACCCACACTAGGCATTATATAAATGAAGTTGTACAGTATGTGATGTGTATGTCTGACCTGTTGTTCATCCATTTCCCTAATAGCTAATAACGTTGCACACACTTATTGTCCCTTTGTGTATATCTTTGGAGAAGTCTATTCAAATCCTCTGTCCACCTTTTAATTGCAGTATTTGTTTTATTATTGACTTATACATATTCTTTAATATTCTAGATACAATACAGATCACTGATCATTTCAAAGAACCAACATTTAGTGTTGTTGATTTTCACTACTGTTTACCTAATTTCACAGTTATTTTCCTATTGTTCACCTAATTTCATTCTATCCTTTTGTATTACTTTCTTTTTGCGTGTTTTGTGTTTACTTTGCTCATCTTTTCATAAGAATTTATACTTATGAATTACCATTTAAAGTACTGCTTTAGCTGCATTTCAAGCTTTGGTGTTTTGATTGTATCCATCTCAAAGTATTTTCTAATTTCCATCATGATTTCGTCTTTAACCCATTGGTTATTTAGGAATGTATTATTTAATTTCCACATATTTGTGAGTTTCCCATATTTCTATTGTTGATTTCTAATTTAATTCCATTTTGGTTAGATAACATAATTTGTATGATTTCAATCTTAAATCTTTTGAGGCATGTTTATGGCCTAGCATACAGTCTTTTTTGGAGAAAGATCCATGTACATTTTATTGTTGTTTGGAGTGGTCATTATATGTGTATTAGTCTAATGTTTTATAGTGTTGTTCCTCTGTTTGTAATGGCGTCCTGGAGCTACCAGGCCCTTCTTAATTGTTCACCGTTAAGATCCTCATTGTTTTTCCAAAAATGCCCTTAGGCATAAATGTTTCCAGATTCTTTTCCAAATAAATTCAATCCCTTCAGGCACAGCTGCTGTGCTGCTTACAGCCTGCTTCTGTACCCAGGCAGAAACATTAGACAACTATATATGTGTCTTTTTCAATTTTGGTTTCCTCAGGGTATATGCCTAGGAGTGGGATTGCTTGGCCATATAGTGGTTTTATTGCTAGTTTTTTAAGGAATCTCCATACCGTTTTCCATAGTGGCTGTATCAATTTACATTCCCATCAACAGTGCAAGAGGGTTCCCTTTTCTCCACACCCTCCCCAGCATTTATTGTTTGTAGCCTTTTTGATGATGGCCATGCTAACTGGTATCTCATTGTAGTTTTGACCTGAAGTGGTGGATATAGCAGGATACTTCTATAGTAACACTCCACTGGGCATTCAAAGGAGACGGTAGCACCTGGTTATTTCACCTTTCCTATCTCCATGTAGAATCTTCACCCTAGAAATGAACTTGGGCCAAGAAGATCAGTTCTTTAGCCCAGGCTTGCCTAGAGTAGTGATTTGGCAACATAGGGCTGTGATGGAATAAAATACATTGGTGCCTTCCCCCAGAGGTGAAAGTATAGCCCTAGACTAGGAACTGCGAGGATAATGAGCCATGGTCTTCTTGGGCACACCCATACTTGGAGGAGAGCTTGTCACATAGAGCTGAGGGAGATTGGAACAGGTTATAGCTCAAATGCCAAATTCTATTTTTACAGATATTTAGTAGTTTTTTTTTTTTAAAAAAACAAATGTTTATCCATTTTCTGTATGCCCTTATGACAGTTTTTAGGGACTTTAAATATGTGTGTACATACATATTTGTCACCAATTAAATGTTATTTCAGTAGGGAGTGGGTCTACCAAGATCCTCATACAACTCTTTTGGAAGTCCTGCACCCACCCTTAAATGTTGATATTCTTCAGGGAGATTTTCATTGTCCTCTTTGTATACTCTCTCCTGTATGACCTTTACTACCTCTTCACTTATTGTCCATCTACTGATGATTCCAGGATCTACACCTCCAGCTCATTCTTCTTTCCTAAGCTGCATGTCTACATATCTCTGGACTTTTGGATATGTCTAAGTTAATGTCTCTCGGCTAGCAGAAACTTAACAGTTGTAAAACTACTCTCATTGCTCAGTTTCCCATAACTAATGCTTTCCCTCTATTAGATTCCACCAAGGGAGTGGTACCATCATCTCAGTTGTTTTAGACAGATATCTTTAAATATATCCATGATATCTACCTCTCTCTAATCCCCTACATCCAATTAATCAACTCATGCCCCATTAAATCCTATAAATTTCTAAAATGTGTCCACATCTATCAATATGGTCAGTACCCTAGTTCAGATCACCATCATTTCTCACCTGAACTACTATCACAATCTTCTCTCCCTTTACAAATAATTTTCTGCTCTTTAGACAAGTTGATGTCATGTCTCCTCTCCTCAAATTCCTGAACAAGTCATATCAGACCCTCTATAATCTGGCTTTTTTTTAGCCCATGACATTCACTTGGAGATCCTTTCTTCTTTTTCTACATGTTCAAACTATCTTCTAGACATAATGAACAAGTTCTTGTTCCTAAAATCATCTAGAACCTCACACTGGCTCTTCCCTTTCTGGAAGAATACCCTCCCACTACTTCTCCTGGCTAGGCCCTGTTTACCCTTCAGGTGCTAAGTTACATGGCACTTTCTCTGAGAATCTCTCATCCCTGCTAAACTAGGTTAGTTTACTACATGCTGGCAGAGCCCACTGAATCCCCACTATCACACACACACACACACAAACAACCCATTACATTTTATTGAGATTTCTTGTTTTATCATCTGTCTTCCCAACACTGAGAGCTCCAATTGAAAGGATAGAGGTACTAGATAAATGCAAATAATTTCCTATTTACCTACCAGGTTAAAGCTAGATGAAAGAACACAGCTTAAAGACTCAAAATATTATTGACTGAGATGATAGGTCTTTATTCATATCTAATATATTAAGGTTTACTTTAGAAATTAATTGAGAAAAAGATAATTGTAAATAGACTTGGACAGCAGGGTGCTCTAGGGCAGCAAAGTATTCCTGGGAAGGGTTTTTCCTTGCTTTAAACAGGATATATCTGTTTAGACAGACAGGGCTAATCCCTAAAATGTCCACTAGGGAGCATGATGCTATCACTGGTAACGCCTACTAAGAATGATTTTGCAGTCAATTTATGTGTTTGTAATACCAAGAAATGAGGTCTAAAATTAGAGTGGTTAGACAAAGGGCAAAAAGAGAATTGATATGAACTCTGTTTCCAGTCCTCTATACCTTCAGCACTGGCCCCAGAGAGGTCTAAGATTCAAGAGGTCCTGGACTGCTTTTTTACACTGCTGTGTAGGATTATACAGGGGTGGGGTGTTAAGTCTTCTTAGACCACGGATGGGCTTCTTGATTCCTTATGTTCACTATCCTGGGAAGAGGTGGAACACCAAATTCACTGCAAGATACTGTCAGTCGTGTTCTTCTTCATCTTAACATAAATCATGAACTTTGGAGTAAAAGGAGACAATTTCTATATCCAACCCATCACATTTTAGTCCTTTGATCCATTCCATTAAAGTTCATATCTTTGATTCTAGGAATATAAACTTGAGACACTCTTAAGTACTTTTTAGAGATTGAATCGTGGGAGCAGCTTTACCTTATCCATGGTGGGAATCATTTTATCCATGATTTGAAACTGCAAACTCAGGTTTTTGGTAGTGATGGAGAGTGGGGGATGGAGGGACTTTCCTAGGCCAATTTGGAGTCAGCCTGCATTAGGGAACTTTTCTAACAATGAAACCTAGCAAAGACCTGAACTGTACAGTAGTTGTAAATTGTATTCTTTGCCTCACATAATCTGGTACTCTTCAATAAATGGCCTTTTCTCTGGGGCACTGTAGAAAATTGATAAGGGCACATTCTGGGGTAAAAAGATAGAAGGGGAATGAATAACAGGGTTCCATTTCCTGAGTCCAGAGTGGTGATGTCCTTACTTACCAGTTGAAAAATCACTGTGCTCAGAAGAGCACATGAGAGTCACACATGGCAGCTTAAAAAGGATCCAGAAAAAACAGGGAAGTTTCTGAAAAACAAGGTAGTAGCAGGCCAGCCTACTTTTAGCTAATATATTGCAATTGTGTGACTTAACAAAGGTGAACCTCTCTGAATTGATTGTTCTCCCTCCCCTGCCAGCCTCAGTGCTTGGTGAGTAGAAAGTCTGTGGGAATTAGGAGATGAAAAACCAAACCAACTAAAACAAGCCTGCAGGGGGGCGGTCCTAAGATGGTGGAGGAATTGGATGGGGAGACCACTTTCTCCCCAACAAATTCATCAAAAGAACATTTGAACGCCGAGCAAATTCCACAAAACAACTTCTAAATGCTGGCAGAGGACATCAGACACAAGAAAGGCAGCCCATTGTCTTCAAAAGGAGGTAGGACAGGATATAAAAGATAAAAAGAGAGACAAAAGAGGTAGGGATGGAGATCTGTCCCGGGAAGGGAGTCTTAAAAAAGAGAGGTTTCTAAACACCAGAACACACTCTCTCCAGCGGGTCTGTGGTGAGCCTTGGAATCTCAGAGGGCAAAGTAACCGGGAGGAAAAATAATTAATAATTAAAACCCACAGATTATGTGCCTAACAGCAACTCCCAGCGGAGCAGCAGCCCAGACACTCACATCCCCCACTAGCAAGCGGGGGCTGCATTACTTAGGGTAAGGACCGGGCCTGAAGGCCCTGAGGGCAATCTGAGGGAACTAGCTTGATAGCAACCCAGACTGTGGGATAGCTATCCTGTGAAAAGCCCTAACCTAAGACACGGCCAGGCCCGCTCACAGAACAAAGGACTGAGTAGAGATAGCCAGCTGTGGCCGGCACATCCCTTGCTGGAGACAGGCAGGCGAGGGGAGCCAGAGCCAGAAGGGGGAAATTGCAGCCCCAGAGAGGCACCCTATACCAAACTGCAAGCAGACTTTATTGCTAACCAAGACTTCTTGGGATTCTGGAAGGTTGACATCCACCAGGAGGGTCATGGTCAGAGATCAGCTCCCCAGAAGAGACACACGGCACACCTGAAAAGGTGTGCCTGTTGTACACCCAGAAAACTGAGCAGCTGGGTTGGGGGAGGCAATAAGTCACAGCCTTCAACTGGGGGTGACTGTACTCGCCAAGCACCTGGTCACCTGAGTTGCTTGGACCTGGGATAGGCACAAAACAGGCCCAACCAAATCTGTGCCTTTGTGGAGTACCTGAGAACCTGAACCTGACCTGGGGAGTGCATACAACCCAGGGCCAGCATCAGACAGTTCCTAGCAGAGCAACCTAGAGCATGAGCAGTGTAGACTGGGAAAGCACACACGCTGTGAGCGGGGGCAAACCTAGTGTGGCTGAATCACTGTGAGCACACGCCAGTGATATTTGTTTGCAGTGTTCCTCCCTCCCCACAGCACGACTGAACAAATGAGCCTAAAAAAAAGTGACCACCACCACTGCTTGTGTCAGGGCGGAAATTAGACACTGAAGAGACCAGCAAACAGAAGAAGCTAAAATAAACAGAGGGAACCGCTTTGGAAGAGACAGGTGCAATAGATTAAAACCCTGTAGTTAGCACTGACTACATAGGAGCGGGCCTATAGACCTTGAGAAGTACAAGCTGAACCAAGGAACTATCTGAAAATGAACTGACCCCACACTGTCTGCAACAGCTCCAGAAAAAGCCCTAGATATATTTTTACTATTATCATTTTTTTAATTAAAAAATTATTTTAAGTCCCCTATTACTCCTTTAATTTTCATTTTTATAACCTACTATTACCTTGCAAAAAAGACCCTATTTTTAAAGCAAACTTCATATATATATGTAATTTTTGTGACTTTGTTTTTTTAAATATTGTATATTTGAGAATCTAACCTCTACTCTAGATTTTTAATCTTTGCTTTTTGGTATTTGTTATCAACTTTGTACCTTTAAGAACCCAGTCTTCAGTACCCATTTTTACTTGGGAGTGAGATCACTGGCCTAATTGCTCTCTGCCCCTTTTGATTCTCCTTTCTCTCCACCAGGTCACCTCTATCTCCCCCCTCCCCCTTTGCTTCTCTACCCAACTCTGTGAATCTCTCTGTGTGTTCTAGGCTGTGGAGAACATTTAGGGAACTGATTACTGGCTGGATCTGTCTCTCTCCTTTTGATTCCCCATTTTATCCTCCTGGCCACCTCTGTCTCCTTCCTCCATCTTCTCTTCTCTGTGTAACTCTGTGAACATCTCCTAGGGATACAGACTGTGGAGAGCACACAGGGAAATGATTAATGGCTAGCTTGCTCTCTCCCCTTTTGATTCCTCCTCTTCTCATCCTGGTCACCTCTATCTCCCTCCTCCCTCTTCTCTTCTTCATGTAACTGTGAACCTCTATGGGTGTCCCTCACTGTGGAGAAGCTTCATCATTAACCTAGATGTTTTATCATCAGTGCTGTATAGATGGAGAAGTCTTGAGGCTACTGTAAAAATAAGACTGAAAACCAGAGGCAGGAGGCTTAAGTCCAAATGCTGAGATCACCTGAGAACTCCTGAATCCAGGGATCATTAATCGATAGGAGCTCATCAAATGCCTACATACCTACACTGAAACCAAGCACCACCCATGGGACAACAAGTTCTAGAGCAAGATATACCACGCAAATTCTCCAGCAACACAGGAACATAGCCCTGAGCTTCAATATACAAGCTGCCCAAAGTCACACCAAACCCACTGACATCTCAAAACTCATTACTGGACATTTCATTGCACTCCAGAGAGAAGAAATCCAGCTCTACTGACCAGAACACTGACACAAGATTCCCTAAACAGGAAACATTGACACGCCACCCATCCAACTCCACCCACAGTGAGGAACCTACACAATAAAGAGGAACCACAAACTGCCAGAATACAGAAGTGAAGTAAAGTGAAGTGAAGTGAAGTCACTCAGTCATGTCCAACTCTTTGCGAACCCATGGACTGTAGCCAACAAGGCTCCTCTGTACATGGAATTTTCCAGGCAAGAGTACTGGAGTGGGTTGCCATTTCCCTCTCCAGGGGATCTTCCCTACCCAGGGATCGAACCCAGGTCTCCCGCATTGCAGGCAGACACTTTACCATCTGAGCCACCAAACACAGAAATATAAACAAGATGAAAAAGCAGAGAAATACCCAGCAGGCAAAGGAACAGGATAAATGTCCACCAAACCAAAGAGGAAGAGATAGGGAATATACCTGATGAAGAATTCCAAATAATGATAGTGAAAATGACCCAAAACCTTGACAACAAATTGGAGTTACAGATAAATAGCATGGAGACAGTGATCGAGAAGATGCAAGAAAGGTTTAACAAGGACTTAGAAGAAATAAAAAAGTCAATATATAATGAATAATGCAATAAGTGAGATTAAAAAAAAACACTCTGGAGGGAACAAACAGTAGAATAACGGAGCCAGAAGATAGGATAACTGAGGTAGAAGATAGAATGGTAGAAATAAATGAAACAGAGGAAAAAAGAAAAAAGAATTAAAAGAAATGAGGACAATCTCAGAGACCTCTGGAACAATGTTAAACGCCCCAACATTCGAATCATAGGAGTCCCAGAAGAAGAAGACAAAAAGAAAGACCATGAAAAAGTACTTGAGGAGATAATAGTTGAAAACTTCCCTAAAATGGGGAAGGAAATAATCACCCAAGTCTAAGAAACCCAGAGAGTCCCAAACAGGATAAACCCAAGTCGAAACACCCCAAGACACATAGTAATCAAATTAACAAAGATCACACACAAAGAACAAATATTGAAAGCAGCAAGGGAAAAACAACAAATAACATACAAGGGGATTCCCATAAGGATAACAGCTGAGAGAATTCAGCACCACCAAACCAGTTCTCCAACAAATGCTAAAGGATCTTCTCTAGACAGGAAACACAGAAAGAGTGTATAAACTTGAACCTAAAACTATAAAGTAAGTGGCAACGGGATTATACTTACCAATAATTACCTTAAATGTAAATGGGTTGAATGGCCCAACCAAAAGACAAAGACTGGCTGAATGGATACAAAAACAAGACCCCTATATATGTTGTCTACAAGAGATGCACCTCGAAACAAGGGACACATACAGACTGAAGGCGAAGGCCTGGAAAAAGATATTCCATGCAAATAAAGACCAAAAGAAAGCAGGAGTAGCAATACTCATATCAGATAAAATAGACTTTAAAACAAAGGCCGTGAAAAGAGACAAAGAAGGACAATACATAAAGATCAAAGGATCAATCCAAGAGGAAGATATAACAAGTATAAATATATATGCACCCAACATATGAGCACTGCAATATGTAAGACAAATGCTAACAAGTATGAAAGGGGTATTAACAATAACACAATAATAGTGGGAGACTTTAATACCCCAGTCAAACCTATGGATAGATCAACTAAACAGAAAATTAACAAGGAAACACAAACTTTAAATGATACAATAGACCAGTTGGACCTAATTGATATCTATAGGACATTTCACTCGAAAACAATGAAGTTCACCTTTTTCTCAAGTGCACACAGAACCTTCTCCAGGATAGATCACATCCTGGGCCAGAAATCTAGCCTTGGTAAATTCAAAAAACTTGAAATCATTCCAAGCATCTTTTCTGACCACAATGCAGTAAGATTAGCTCTCAATTACAGGAGGAAAAATATTAAAACTTCCAACATACAGAGGCTGAACAGCATGCTGCTGAATAACCAACAAATCACAGAAGAAATCAAAAAAGAAATTAAAATATGCATAGAAACGAATGAAAATGAAAACCCAACAACCCAAAACCTGTGGGACACTATAAAAGCAGTGCTAAGGGGAAGGTTCATAGCAATACAGGCTTGCCTCAAGAAATAAGTAAGTCAAATAAATAACCTAACTCTACACCTAAAGCAACTAGAAAAGGAAGAAAGAAAGAACCCCAGGGTTAGTAGAAGGAGAGAAACCTTAAAAATTAGGGCAGAAATAAATGCAAAAGAAACAAAAGAGACCATGGCAAAGATCAACAAACCCAAGAGCTGGTTCTTTGAGAAGATAATAATATCGACACACCATTAGCCAGACTCATCAAGAAACAAAGGGAGAAAAATCAAATCACCAAAATTAGAAATGAAAATGGAGAGATCACAACAGACAACACAGAATTACAAAGGATCATAAGAGACTACTATCAGCAACTATATGCCAATAAAATGGACAACGTGGAAGAAATGGACACATTTTTAGAAAAGTACAACTTTCCAAAATTGAACCAGCAAGAAATAGAAAATCTTAACAGACCCATCACAAGCACAGAAATTGAAACTGTAATCAGAAATCTTCCAGCAAACAAAAGCCCAGGTCCAGACGGCTTCACAGCTGAATTCTACCAAATTTAGAGAAGAGTTAACATCTACCCTACTCAAACTCTTCCAGAAAATTGCAGAGGAATTCTACCAAATTTAGAGAAGAGCTAACACCTACCGTACTCAAACTCTTCCAGAAAATTGCAGAGAAAGGTCAACTTCCAAACTCATTCTATGAGGCTACCGTCACCCTAATACCAAAACCTGACAAAGATGCCACAAAAAAAGAATACTACAGGCCAATATCACTGGTGAACATAGATGCAAAAATCCTTAACCAAATTCTAGCAATCAGAATCCAACAACATATTAAAAAGATCATACATCATGACCAAGTGGGCTTTATCCCAGGGATGCAAGGATTCTTCAATATCCACAAATCAGTCAATGTAATACACCACATTAACAAACTGGAAAATAAAAACGATATGACTACCTCAAAAGATGCAGAGAAAGGCTTTGACAAAATTCAACATCCATTTATGATAAAATCCCCCAGAAAGCAGGAATAGAAGGAACATACCTCAACATAATAAAAGCTATATATGACAAACCCACAGCAAACATTATCCTCCATGGTGAAAAATTGAAAGCATTTCCCCTAAAGTCAGGAACAAGACAAGGGTGCCCACTTTCACCACTACTATTCAACATAGTTTTGGAAGTTTTGGCCACAGCAATCAGAGCAAAAAAAGAAATAAAACGAATCCAGATTGGAAAAGAAGAAGTAAAACTCTCACTGTTTGCAGATGACATGATCCTCTACATAGAAAACCCTGAAGACTCCACCAGAAAATTACTAGAGCTAATCAATGAATATAGTAAAGGTGCAGGATATAAAATCAACACACAGAAACCCCTTGCATTCCTATACACTAATAATGAGAAAATAGAAAGAGAAATAAAGGAAACAATTCCATTCACCATTGCAATGAAAAGAATAAAATACTTAGGAATGTGTCTACCTAAAGAAACAAAAGACTGATATATAGAAAACTATAAAACAGTGGTGAAAGAAATCAAAGAGGACACTAATAAATGGAGAAATAGACCATGATCATGGGTTGGAAGAATCAGTATAGTGAAAATGAGGATACTGTGCAATGCAATCTATAGATTCAATGCAATCCCTATCAAGCTACCAATGGTATTTTTCACAGAGTTAGAAGAAATAATTTCACAATTTATATGGAAATACAAAAAACCTCGAATAGCCAAAGCAATCTTGAGAAAGAAGAATGGAACTGGAGGCATCAACCTGCCTGACTTCAATCTCTACTACAAAGCCACACTCATCAAGACAGTATGGTACTGGCACAAAGACAGAAATATAGATCAATGGAACAAAATAGAAAACCTAAAGATAAATCCATACACCTATGGACACCTTATCTTTGACAATGGAGGCAAGAATATACAATGGAGAAAAGACAATCTTTTAACAAGTGGTGCTGGGAAAACTGGTCAACCACTTGTAAAAGAATGAAACTAGATCACTTTCTAACACCATACACAAAGATAAACTCAAAATGGATTAAAGATCTAAATGTAAGACCAGAAACTATAAAACTCCTAGAGGAAAACATAGGCAAAACACTCTCCAACATAAACCACAGCAGGATCCTCTATGACCCACCTCCCAGAATATTGGAAATAAAAGCAAAAATAAACAAATGGGACCTAATTAAACTTAAAAGCTTTGGCACAATGAAGGAAACTATAAGCAAGGTGAAAAGACAGCCTTCAGAATGGGAGAAAATAATAGCAAATGAAGCAACTGACAAAGAATTAATCTCAAAAATATACAAGCAATTCCTACAGCTCAATTCCAGAAAAATAAATGACCCAATCAAAAAATGGGTTAAAGAACTAAACAAACATTTCTCCAAAGAAGATATACAGATGGCTAACAAACATATGAAAAGATGCTCAACCTCACTCATTATCAGAGAAATGCAAATCAAATCCACAATGAGGTACCATCTTACGCCAGTCAGAATGGCAGCTATCCAAAAGTCTACAAGCAATAAATGCTGGAGAGGGTGTGGAGAAAAGGGAACCCTCTTACACAGTTGGTGGGAATGCAAACTAGTATAGCCACTATGGAGAACAGTGTGGAGATTCCTTAAAAAACTGGAAATAGAACTGCCATATGACCTAGCAATCCCACTGCTGGGCATAAACACCGAAGAAACCAGAATTGAAAGAGACATGTGTACCCCAATGTTCATCACAGCACTATTTATAATAGCCAGGACATGGAAGCAACCTAGATGTCCATCAGCAGACGAATGGATAAGAAAGCTGTGATATATATACACAATGCAATATTACGTGGCTGTTATAAAGAATGCATTTGAATCAGTTCTAATGAGGTGAATGAAACTGGAGCCTATTATACAGAGTGAAGTAAGCCAGAAAGAAAAACACCAATACAGTATACTAACACATATATATGGAATTTAGAAGGTTGGTAACGATAACCCTGTATATGAGACAGCAAAAGAGACACAGATGTATAGAACAGTCTTTTGGACTCTGTGGGAGAGGGTGAGGGCAGGATGATATGGGAGAATGGCATTGAAACATGTGAATTATCATATGTGAAATGAATTGCCAGTCCAGGTTTGATGCATGATACAGGGTGCTTGGGGATGGTGCACTGGGATGACCCAGAGGGATGGTATGGGGAGGGAGGTGGGATGGGGGTTCAGGATGGGGAACACATGTATACCCATGGCAGATTCATGTCAATGTATGACAAAACCAATACAATATTGTAAAGTAAAAAAATAAATTAGAAAATAAAAAAAGATCACAACCTTTACTATCTTATTCTTATATAAAGATCTCCACACAGGGCTTGCTAGCCTAGGCTGCAGCTCTCTCATGGCTAAATAAATAAAACAACCCTGCATTCCTCCCTTCATCAAGACTTGATAGAAAACTTGGTCTGGATTTGACACCCAAGTTTTGTGCCATGCCTGTGCACTTGTACAGAAAAGTAGCAAAAATTCCATGAAAGCCCTGTGCAGCGTGCTGCACTTAGTCGCTCTGTTGTGTCTCTTTGCAACTTCATGGACTGCAGCCTGCCAGGTTCCTCTGTCCAAGGGGATTCTCCAGGCAAGAATACTAGACTGGGTTGCCATTCCCTCCTCCCGGGCATCTTCTCAACCCAGGGATCGAACCCAGGTCTCCTGCATTGCAGAAGTATTCTTTACCATCTGAGCCACCAGGGAAGCCCATGACAACCATGAGCAGTACCCTAAAACACTCTGAGGAACAGCAAGGTGCCTGTGTTGTGTGTGTTTAACAACCCCAACATGGATTTTGGGAACTATTCTGGGGGAAGGGGCTCATCTGTGCCATCTGTGTCTGGGTTACATATGTTTATATTTGAAAAGAAAAATGGCTAGAATACACACACACACATATTTATTTTCAAGCATAGTTATTCTTGGTAGGGGGATCATGTGTGATTTTTGATTCATTTATTTTGGGGGGAATTTTCCAACTTTTATGAAATTAAGATGAATTAACTTTGTAATGAGGAAAAAAATTTCAGCTTTGAAAACTAAATTATAGAATGGGGAGTGGAACCTAAGCTATGTCCACCAGTAGTGTTCAAAGCTTTCTGGTCATATTTGATATACTGATGCAACTAAAAGTCTTTTTACATGTAGAGCTGGGAGACCTCTGAGGAAAGACCTCTGAGGAATTCACATTTAGGGAAGAGAAAGTCTGCCAACATGTTAGCTCAGGAACAAAACCTAGGTTTTTTGAGGGGAGGAGAGGTTCTGGCTGTATGGGCTGTCGACTGATCTTCCAACCAATCTTCTCAAGTCTTAGGGACAGAGGGAGGCCTACAAGTATACTCTGAAGAATTTTTTCAATTTTTATTATGAAAAATCTCAAACATATACAAAAGTATAGAGAATAGTATAACGAACTCCCAAATATCCATCACCCAACTTCAATAATTTTCAATTTATTGCCAATTTCGTCTATATGCTTACCCCATCTAAGCAAATATCAGTAGCATATCTTTTCATCTGTTAAATTTACAGTATATTTCCCTAAAAGATAAGGATTTAAAAAACATAACCACAGTACCATATCATACCTAAAAATATCCCAATACACCAGGGAGATGTGTTTTTATTTCAAATTCTGTAAAAATTGGGGAAATAATCAATACATTTCACTGGTACCATGTGGAAGGGTATAACACTCAAATGGAGCCCAAGCTTTTTTTCAATTTTACTGCTTTACAATGCAAAAGAAAGAAAACTACCTTATTAAGGTCACTCTAGGGCCTCTGTAGGGAGATGAGGAAGAGTGGTAACATCACAAACGCCATGGCAGAACTCCATAGAGTTTCGTCTAAACATCTCTGTCATTTTCTTAAAGTTGCTCTCTTGGAGGTAGCTGACCCAAGTCATCTCTAAATCTTTTTAATTTTCAGCACCCTCCTAGAAGTCCCCTCACCCTTGACTTTTCCAGGTGACAACAATGTAGCTCTCTTTCAATCCTCTGCATTCTCACATACAGAATCCAGGTGGGATGAGGATCTAGCTGAGTGTATTGGAAAAGGGGATGAAAACTGTGGGCAACTGAATCAGTGAGAGATAATAAAGAAACCTAGGCAAACTAAGTGGCATGATTAACTTTGGAAACTGCCTGTAGCAGTTTTTGTTGCCTCTGACATCAAATAATACAGTATACTGAATCTGTAAAATTAGAAAAACAATCTTTTCTTCAAAGAAATGTTAAGATTACATGAAAGAAGTGGTTGCTGCTGCTGCTGCTAAGTCACTTCAGTCGTGTCCGACTCTGTGCGACCCCATAAATGGCAGTCCACCATGCTCCCCCGTCCCTGGGATTCTCCAGGCAAGAACACTGGAGTGTGTTGCCATTTCCTTCTCCAATGCAAGTGGTTAGGGCAGTGCAAAAACATTATTATTTGTATATTATAAAATTTTTATAAAAAGCACATCATCTTACGTTCATTGTATTTATTTTTATAGTTTTACAGCAAGTGGTATTCTTGAATAAAATTTTAAGCAAATTAACAACAGTACAAAAACACTGAAGTTGTTACACAAAGGACTGATTCTATAAAATTTTGCCCTAAGTGATGTAAAAACTGTGCTAGCCACTGCATGGTATGACATAGCAATAGGAGTAGTAATTCTTGTCCTTGAATATCCTACAACTGCCTTGAAAAGTTTCCAAAATGTCTTATTCAGAAAAGCCACACACATGGTGCCTGGAGAGCATGTAGCACCAGATTGGAAGGGGAATGTTTTGCCATTATAATTATATGTAGTGATTATAAAATATTAATTGAATCGAAGAAACTTCAGTGATGTCAACCATATTTCAAGTAGTGTCTCAGGTGCAGAATATGCAAAGAATAAGGAAATGTGGTTCTTGCTTTCAAGGATATCATAGTCTAATAAAGAAGGCAGACATATCAAAAAAAAAAAGCACAACAAAAGGCTACAGGTGCTGAATAAAAGAGTCTGTTCATGTACAACAGTACAATCACCAGGGCAAGAGAAGTCAGCAAAACAGACAGGGAAGGAGTGTCTCAAGATGCAGGAAGAAAACCAGATAAGCTGTCTCCTTGGAAACATGGAAGTGCTCACCTATACTTGACAATTCCACTTATTAATTGTTCACATCAATGATTCTTTCAAACAATCCTGGACATCTTTGCTGTTCAACAATCCTGGACATCTTTGCTGTTCATCTGGAGAAACAAACCAACATAAAATTAGAAGGCTTATACTAATTTAACAATTCTTCCAATTGATAAATTTACAAAGGCTTTATTATCTGCATCATTCACTTCACATTTGGAAAGCCTTCCCAGAATTATGTATTGCAGCTGCAGTGTGAGTCTGGATGAGCAGCTGAGGAAGTTATAAGTCAATATATGTTACAAAACAAAAAAGTCTGGAAAGAAGTGATACCAGAAGTTTTGCAAAAGGGGGAGTGGTCATCTAAGACATAAAAAAAAATCCTAAATTTCATGTTCTGGACTCCAGGCTTATGGGAATTACTGGTTCCTAGCCATCAAAAAGTTTGTGAAATTTGTTGTGTAGTAGCCACACAACCATGCAAATAGGTAAGTACAATAAATTATAAAAACCATGACACACACAGGAGAGGGTATCTTGACCCAGGTCAGGAAAGGCTTCTCATAGGAAAAGTTTATGAAGTAACTATTTTTATTATCTTCAATTTTATATCAAAAACCCTGAGCATCAGATAGATAACTTGGCTGAAGTTACAGAATTAGCAGAAAGAAGCAGTTGAAAACTGCTCATAAAAATATCCAGTTTTACTTCAGTTACCATAGTGACCTTTCTGATTCTCATAATGCTATTTGCCCATAAAATATTTAATATCTGTTAAATATAATAGTTTATTAGGAGACAACTACCAGGAAAATACTGGTGAAACTCTGGTGGCTTACCTATATGGGACACCTGGAAGTAAAAGATTTGCCCCCCAAATATATTTGTGTGTGTACATATACAGACACAATTTATTTAAAAATTTTTATACATTATAGACATAGCACCAATTATTTTCAGTGTTTCTATGTATCTATATTAATCTCTATAATGTTGTCTCTCTATAAATTAAAAGAATAAAATATTTGAGCCGCTGAAAATATATGGTGTTTATAAAACATGCAGAAAAAAATGTGATTCATTGCTGCAAACCTCAGTTATCTATGGAGAGTACTCTTTTTCTCTTTTCACCAAGGGGAAGGCTGAAAAACCAAACAAACAACATATAAGTGACTTTTTAACACTCTTAGAAGGAAAAAAAATCAACTGTACATCAATCTTTGGAGCGCTGAGGTGGTAGGAATTTTCTACATGATCTCTGCTCATCTGTTTAGCTTGAAAGCCTTGGTCTTAAAGAGAAAAAGAGAAGTCTCCTTGGAGCTTTAAACTATTTCGACTAGGCCAAGTTCCAGAGAATATTTCACACAAGCTACTTAAATGAAGCTAACAGTCAATCCTAAAGTATAGCATGACATATTCTAAATGTTTCTGGCAAAAGCAAACAAACCCACAATGTATTTATATGCTAAATTCTTAACAACGGGTTAATATGAATACTGTATATTTTTGCCTTTGTCAGACACTTAATTTAAGAACCAAATAAGATGATGCATTATTACCTCTAAGAATAACAAGTTAAGGCTCCAAAGTATTTGTGACAGCATTTCAGATGGAAGGGGTTTTTATCTGAAAAATATCTGTAAAATAAGAACCCAGTATATCTGCTGTGTTAATGTTAAGGTAGAATTTAAGAACCCTCTTGAATAACTAGGTTATTGGGGGAAAATATCTTTGGGTCTATTTGAGATTATATGAATAGTAAAGGTCAAGTTGTTTGGAATTAAACATATGTGCTCAAATATATATTTGATATAGATCACTTTTGCAGAGGAAAATTGAAAAATACACAACTATAATTAATCAAATGAAATAATTCAGATAATAAACTGCATTTGTTTTTAAAACTCACTCACTTTTTAGTTTACTTCAATGGCATTAGTACAGAAAATGTTTTGTGAACTGAAACTTGCACTTTATCTGTACTTGAAAGTGTAATAAGATTTGTTTTCAAAATAGTAGTACCAAATTTCTTTAGAAAGTGAAACAGAACCCACTTTTTAGAAGCAATCATATAAGCATTAATTTATAGAACTAAAATGCAACCAAATAGAGAAAAATATTTGAGTATTTTGAGGAACAAAACACATACAGCACACAAGGGAATAGCACAAAAGAGTATATGTTCTAAAATTCAATATAAAGTTTAAAAGCAGAACTACTCTATGGTCTTAAAAGATAGAAGGGCAGAGTACTGATTAGGAAGAGGAATGCAATGGACTTTTGAGTTACAGGTAATGTTATTAATAATTTCTGGATCTGAACTCTAGTTACATGTATTGCTCACTATGTAAAGATTCATTAAGCTGTAAAGATTTGTCAACTGTTCTGCATGTATGTTGCACAACAGTAAAATATGAATTAATTTAACAAAGGATAACTTCCATTAAATCTTTAGCAGTAACTGTGTTTAAAAACAGGCTACTTTCAGGACTAACAAAATGTTTGAAATAACTATTACTTTCTATCTTACTATATACTAGAAGGATGTTTTAAAAATGCTTAAGTATTATCTATGGAATGACTTTTTCAACTGATGTCCAATTTAGAAAGTAGATTTTCCATCTACCTAACTGCCAACATGGCTAGAGGAATAAAGGTAGTTCCAGAAGACAGACCTATACATTTTAGATAGGATCCCTGATTTCAAACAAGTCCTGAAGCAAATGTTTAAGTAAGAGCTTTTACTTAGATACCCAAAAAAGATTGTCATGTGACACAAAACCTTATCCAAAATCTTCACAAGAGATTGTTCAGACATCTTAACAGTTTGAGAGGTCAGTAGTAGCTGAGTATCAAGAAAGCTAACTCCCTCAATTGGGATGAAATTACCATATAATATTCCACTTCTTTGACTACTGATATTCAGACAAGTTTAACTTGACTATCACAAATTCAAGTAGGCAAACTTTCTTTCAAAGACTAGTTTATAGTGAGAGAACCATAGTTGTTCTAGGGCACTGAGAAAAGAGCAATGGAAGCTGGAAGTTGAGCATGCTAAATCACACTCGGAATACAGTTTTCATATTATGTACATTATCAGGACAGTACATAACAACCTTCTCGAGAGGGTGTTTATAAAATGGTATTTTGCTAAGCTACATTTGGGCTAAAAAGGTAATGATTATTTCAAGTAACAAGTAAAAATATCAGTTATGAAAATATTCTGAAACTCGAATTAACAACATATGAATAAAGCAATTACTGAAAAGGGCAAATTAGATCACATATCTGAACATGCAATTATTGCTCAGTGCAGAAAGAGCAAATGATGTAAAATTTCTTAAATACGTTTTTGAAATTCAAAGCTGGACCGTCAAACCAGTTCCCGTCACAGAACGACTTGCTGACAGGACTAAAGCTGTGAGTGAGAAAACAACTTTAAAAAAAATAATGAAAATGCCACACAACCAAGGTGATCAGATTTTAAAGGGCCTCAATACAATACAAGCCACAAGACTGGTACCAAAAGTACACATGCACACAAGCGCGTGCATGCACATACACACACATCCCAAACTCTGGGTGACCAGTTAAGGCAACTTAAAAAACCCATGTGGCTTTGGCTTTCTGAAATGTGTTATAGTGCTACCAAGAAGCGAT